>NW_016805186.1:2768566-2775607 GCF_001698545.2 Rhinopithecus bieti | reverse complement strand
TTTTGTATTTTTTAGTAGAGACGGGGTTTCACCGTGTTAGCCAGGATGGTCTCGATCTCCTGACCTCGTGATCCGCCCGTCTCGGCCTCCCAAAGGGCTGGGATTACAGGCTTGAGCCACCGCGCCCGGCCTATTTGTTTTTTACTATTGTTTATTTTTTGGAGACGGAGTTTCACTCTGTCGCCCATGCTGGAGTGCAGTGGCGTGATCTCGGTTCACTGCAACCTCTGCTTTCCGGGTTCAAGCAATTCTCCTGCCTCAGCCTCCCGAGTAGCTGGGACTACAGGCGCACGCCACCGTGCCCAGCTAATGTTTTGTGTTTTAGTAGAGACAGGATTTTACTGTGTCGCCCAGGCTGGTCTCGAACTCCTGAGCTCAGGCAATCTGTCCGCCTTGGCCTCCCAAAGGGCTAAGATTGTGGGCATAAGCCATTGCACCCGGCTTTTCCTCATTATTTTTATGGCTATGAGTATCCTATAAATGGATGTTTTACAATTTAGTTAACCAATATCTCTGGACTTCATATCAAATAAGGAATTGGATGGGTATTTACTCCATTATCCTTCTGCACCCATATTCTCCAGTTTTACTTAATAAAACTTGGGATTTGGCACTCACATTTTCTCTGTAACTTTTTGTATTATGTCTTTTCTAGGAATTACTATTAGTGTGTTATATTTTCATTCAGTTTAAAATGATTTCATAATAAGTATTTAGACTTTCTTCATTCTTGAGCTCTTAAGTTGGCTGGGAAATAGCTTCAATTTTTTTTTTTTTAGAAGACTGGATGAATGGTACATTTTCTGAGCCCTCCCATATTTAGATTGGCTTTTTGTCATACTCACTTATGAACAATCCTTGGCTAGGTATAACATTCTTTTTTTATATATTTTTATTTGTAACAACCCTATTAACTGAAGTATAAACATTCTTGAATCACTTTTTCCCCTCTTTAACAACTGTACGTGTTACTATTATCATCTCTTATCTAGTATTTCTGAGGAGAAATAATTTTTTTTTTTTGAGATGGAGTCTCGCTCTGTCACCCAGGCTGGAGTGCAGTGGCACGATCTCAGCTCACTGCAACCTCCGCCTCCCAGGTTAAAGCAATTCTCTTGCCTCAGCCTCCCGAGTAGCTGGGACTACAGGTGCCCGCCACCACGCCCGGCTAATTTTGTATTTTTGGTAGAGATGGGTTTTCACCATGTTAGCCAGGATGGTCTCCATCTCCAGACCTCGTGATCCGTCCGCCTTGGCCTCCTAAAGTGCTGGAATTACAGGTGTGAGCCACTGCGCCCGGCCCACATTTTTTTATTTTTTGAAAGTTATCTGATTTTTCTGTCTACGTGGTCTTAGAATTTTTTTTTTAAATCTATGTACTTCAAAACTTTCTAGAATGAATCTAGATGTGGGTGCCTTTCTTTTTAATCAACTAATATAGTATGTATAACTTACATACTATATTAGGGTTCTCCAGAGAGACCAAATCAATAGGAGATAGATAGATAGATAGATAGATAGATAGATAGATAGATAGATAGATAGATGATAAAGGGTTTATCAGGGGAACTGACTCATGTGGTTATGAAGGATGAGAAGTTCCACAATAAGCTAGAGACCCTGGGCTGCTGGTAGCATGGCTCAGTCTAATTCGGAAAGTCTTAGAACTAGGTAAGCCTGTGGTGTAGTTCTCAGTCTAAAGCCAAAGGCCTGAGAACCCAGGGGGCTGCTAGTGTAAATTCTAGAGTCCCCAAGGCAAGAGAGCATGTACAGGAGGAGGAGAGTACGCCAGCTTTAGGAGAAAGAGAGGGCAAATCCTTTTATCTCCTTTTTTGTTCTATGTGGGCCCTCATCTGATTAGGTGACCCCACCCACATTGAGGACAGATCGTACCCACTTAGTCCACCAACTCTCAGGCCAATCTCTGAAATACCCGCACAGACACGCCCAGAAGCCATGCTTTACCAGTTCCCTAGGTATTCCTTAACCCCGTCAAGTTGACACCTAAAATTCATCACCATATATATACAATAAATGTGTACTTTTTTTACTTTAGACAGTATCATTCTGTCCACCCACGCTGAAGTGCAGCGGTATGATCTCAGTTCACTGCAACCACTGCTTCCCTGGTTCAAGCAATTCTCTTGCCTTAGCCTTCTCTTGCCTCAGCCTCCTAAGTGGCTGGGATTACAGGTGTGCACCACCACACCTGGCTAATTTTTTTGTATTTTTTTTTTTTTTTTTTTGAGGCGGAGTCTCGCTCTGTCGCCCGGACTGGAGTGCAGTGGCCAGATCTCAGCTCACTGCAAGCTCCGCCTCCTGGGTTTACACCATTCTCCTGCCTCAGCCTCCTGAGTAGCTGGGACTACAGGCGCCCGCCACCTCGCCCGGCTAGTTTTGTATTTTGGTAGAGATGGGGTTTCACCGTGTTAGCCAGGATGGTCTCGATCTCCTGACCTCGTGATCCACCTGTCTCGGCCTCCCAAAGTGCTGGGATTACAGACTTGAGCCACCGCGCCCGGCCATTTTTTTGTATTTTTGTAGAGATGGGGTTTCACTGTGTTGCCCAGGCTGGTCTTGAACACACATGTGGGAAGCGAATGGAGCTAAAAGAAATCCACACATTTTATCCTGTCTGTTGGTACACACCAGACAGGAAGGCCATGAGAACTATAGGAAAAAAAAATTGCAGAATAAAGGTAAAACAAGAAATCATTCTAAGGACTCAGAGGCAGAACAGCGTCAGAAATCAGTTTACGACAGAAACCCAAACAAGATTCGGAAACTGACATTGTCATTATGATGCAAGAAGATATAACTTCTATGAAACAACAGTACAAAGCCATGAGGCGATAACAGGCTGAAACATAAGTGTAACAGATTGAGATTAAAAACCGACAGAGAAGGAAAATTTTTAAAAATGAATGATTGACAGAAACTAATGTTAAAATAACATAATGTAAATCTCTGCTACTGAAATTAGGAAAGAACAAAAATGTCACTATGGAAAATCAGTGGCACGGAGTGTAAATAAAAATGAAAAGGCAAGCCACATATACTGGAAGAATATATTTGTAATACATATATCTGGCAAAAGGCTTGTACCTAGAATTATATAATTTTTTTTTTTTTTTTTTAAGACAGTGTCTCATTCTATCACCTGGGCTGGAGTGTAGTGGTGTGATCTCAGCTCACTGCAACCTCTGCTTCCTGGGCTCAAGTGATTCTCTCACCGAGTAGCTGGGATTACAGGTGTGCACCACCACGCCCAGCTAATTTTTGTATTCTTAGTAGAGACAGGGTTTCACCATGTTGGCCAGGCTGATCTCGAACTCCTGACCTTCAGTGATCCACCTGCCTCGGCCTCCCAAAGTGCTGGGATTACAGGTGTTAGCCACCGTGCCCGGCCTGTAAAGTATTCTTACAACCTAATAATAAAACAATCAAAAACCCCTCATGAAAAAAAAATGAACAAATGACATGACATCTTTTCAAAAGAAGAAATAAGAATGTGCAATAAGTACATGAAAAGGTGCTCAACACTGTCATCAGTGAAATGCAAATTAAAACCATAATGAGATAGTATTTTACACCCAGTTAGAGGGCTAAAATTCAAAGGACTGAAAATACCAAGTGTTGTTCCAAGGATGAGCCGCAGCTAGAACTCTCACACACTGTGGTGAGAATATAAAAGGATGCAGCCACTTTGGAAATAGTTTGGCAGATACTTACAAACTTAAACATATATTTACATGATCTAGCAATTTTACTCTTAAGTATTTACCCAAGAGAAATGAAAACCTACGTCCACAAAATGATTAATACATGTTTGTTCACAGCGCATTTTCCATAATGACCAAAAACAGTCTAATTGTGCATGGATAAACAAATTATGGTTTATTCACACAATGGACCACTATTGATAAATCAAAAAAAAAAAAAAAAAGTGACACCTGCAACGATCTGGATGAATCTCACAAACGTGCTGAGTAAAATAGAGTCACACTGAGTGACTCTATTTATATGAGTTGTGAGAAGTCAGACCAATCTCTACTGAGGAAAACCAGATCAAGGGTTGGCTGGAATGGGGTAGGAAGTAATGAGTGCGAAGGCACAGCGGAATTTCTGGGGTAATGGAAATGTTCATGGGGTGATGATTATGTGAGTGTGTTTATCTGTGAAATCTCATTGAACAACACATTTAAGATGTACACATTTATGGCCAGGCATGGTGGTTCACACCTGTAATCCCAGCACTTTGAGAGGCCAGGGCAGGCGGATCACTTGAGGCCAGGAGTTCAAGACCATTCTGGGCAACATAGTGAAACCCTGTCTCTACAAAAATACAAAAAAAAATAGCCATGTGTGGTGGTGCATGCCGGTAATCCCACCTACTCAGGAGGCTGAGCAAGAGAATTGCTTGAACCAGGGAGGCAGAGGTTGCAGTGAGCTGAGATCGCACCACTGCACTTCAGCATGGGATACTGTCTAAAGAAAAAAAAAAGTACACATTTATTGTATATGTGTAGTGGTTAATTTTAGGTGTCAGGTTGACTGGATTAAAGAGTTGGCAGATACATGCAGCTTCTTTATCCGGGCTCTAGTGTCTTGTTGGCAATTGTCCAGTCAGGTTCTGCTAGAACACATAGGCTGTTTTTCTGCTGTCTCTGTTTGGTTCCCTGACTTGCTGAATTGATTGAGTATATGAAACACTGCAAGTTCAGGTAGGCACGGATCGGTGGCCTGCTCCCATTTCTGCCTGTAGCAGTGTGGGTGTGATAACTCCACCTCCCAAGATGCCATGTGGCTCTCCCCACCCTCCGCTCAGCATGCCGACGTATTTTCTCATTCATGGTTTGGCCCTGCAGTAAAGCCTTGTGTTCGACAGTGTTTCCCAAACTGGAGCATTCTTCTTTTTAGAGGGAAAGGTCTCATGATTTACCACAGTTGACTTAAATTATTTATATTAGAATGACATTTCAAAAACTATAGATCTAAGACTAGATATGAACTCTGTGTTCTTACAACTCTTACACATCCATAAAGCCAAAATACAATTACAAACGAAATGCAGATCGAACTAGCAAATCAATAAAATTCAAATTCAATTTATAATTTGAATTTTATATTGATATATATAAATATAAATTGAACGTACAGATTAATATTTTGCTGAGATGAAATTGCCCCTCACCATATGAATGTGGTGCTGACGGCTCCATGCAGTTTCTTTTGAGACTGAACACCTGTTCTACCCTGAGCCACACAATAATCCAGTTCTCCACCACTTGTCTTTTATCTCCCTGTAAACTTTTGCTTACACAGCATGCTGTGATGTCGTTGGGCCTTTACTCAGCCAAAAGCATCATCCTTATGTTCTTTTCTCATTATCTCTTGATAATTATCACAGTCCCACACATCCCCATGCCATCATACACACTCATGCAGATGGGAACTCTGACATCGTTTGGCAGTACTCACATCTGGGTGATTTTAGGGGCCAGCGAACCATGGCCTGCTGGCCAAATCTAGTCCACTGCCTGTTTCTGTAAATAAAGTTTTTTTGGATCATGGCCATTGTCTTTGACTGCCTTCATGTTACAATAGCAGAGCTGAGTATTGGCAACAAGGTCCTGCAAAGCCTAAAAATTTGTTACCTGGTCTTTTACAGAAAAAAGTTTTCTGACCTCTATCATATTCATCCGTCTGTCTGTTGTTGTGTATCTGTTTGAAGGTTATCATCAAAAAATTGAGAATTAAGTTTAAAATTTTATGAAAACTTTTATACCCCAGGAATATATCTGTGGACTTTTTTTTTTTTTCCGAATTCCATTTGAGGACAGAGTAATAAAATAGATGCTTATCGAGATTTGCTTATGTTTACACCACTTACACCTTATATGATATCACAGAACAATCTTTGCCAGTTCAAGCTGAGGGAGAATTAAGCTAGACAAGATAAAAGAACTCTATGCTTAATACTGCAATTCCTCCCACAGACAGGGTTTATCGGAGGACAATCAGGAAATAGTACTAATAAAGCTGTTTGCCAGAACCAAAATGGCTGTTCTGAGGATGGAATAATGTCTGCAAATGTATCTGCACTCCTTAGAGAAAGGGGATGTGGATACAAGATGATGCTATTTCCTTTCCAAGTCATGTTTTCTCGATTGGCAGATTGGTCTCATAGGCCCTCTACTCTGGTGTGCACAATGCCCTTTAAAATGATGAGCTGTCTTTGAAAACATGACTGGCAAAGCGTGACCCAGCAAGTCACAGTTTCCATCACAGTGACACACAGGCCTGATTAGCGCATTTCCCGGGCACCAGCTGGTTTTTCCAAAGATGCAAGGCACCTGGGAGCAGATCACAGCACAGAAATGACAGCAGCCCTTGGGCAGGGAACAGAAATCAGAAGACAGACCTCTGGGTCCTTGCTTCATAAGGGAAATCATTTCTCCTAACTGTTTTTAAAATGGAGGGTAATGGTTTGGATGTAGGGTGATGACCATTGTAAGAATTCTATTAGCTGAGCAGTTGTTATTCTTTTTTTATTTTAAGAAGGCTAAGACAAGACCATAGATTTAGATTAACTTGCTTGGCTCCTTTGTTATTCTCCTTTATTATTAAACTTCCTCAGCATAATGCGATTTGGGCAGACAGAGATGTTATCCTGTGACTTATTGTTGGCCTATTTTCTCTACCAAAATATAGCTAAACTATTGAGCGCAGAGACCCAATGCCTAAGACAGTACCTTGTATAGAATACGTGTCCAATATGTATTTGTGGAATACATGTGTTCTTTATAATCAGGGAGAAGTAGTATGCTCATGGAAGAAACATTTGAAACTACTAGTGATAGTAAGAAAATCGACTTCAGGGTCATTTCTTCTGGTTTTGCTGCTTAATTACAGTTTCTGCCTTTTTTCCAGCCTCAACAAATTTTAAGAATTGGTTTAGTACATTATTATTTTTTTCTAGTAATTTTTTTGTTTAGTTTTATTTATTTATTTATTTATTTATTTATTTATTTATTTATT
>NW_016805186.1:2720352-2765306 GCF_001698545.2 Rhinopithecus bieti | reverse complement strand
ATTTATTTATTTATTTATTTATTTATTTATTTATTTATTTATTTATTGAGACGGAGTCTCACTCTGTCACCCAGGCTGGAGTGCAGTGGCACGCTCTGCCTCCTGGGTTTACACCATTCTCCTGCCTCAGCCTTCCGAGTAGCTGGGACTACAGGTGTCTGCCACCATGCCCGGCTAATTTTTTGTATTTTGAGTAGGGATGGGGTTTCACTGTGTTAGCCAGGATGGTCTCCATCTCCTGACCTCGTGATCCGCCCTCCTCGGCCTCCTAAAGTGCTGGGATTACAGGTGTGAAAGTTTTATTTTTATAGAGTCTAATTTAGTATATCCCTGCTTCCTAGAAAAATAAAATATTCTGAGGGCTGGGTGTGGTGGCTTACGCCTATAATCCCAGCACTTTGGGAGGCCGAGGCGGGCAGATCACGAGGTCAACAGATCGAGACCATCCTGGCTGACACAGTGAAATGCCGTCTCTACTAAAAATATAAAAAAAAATTAGCCGGGCGAGGTGGTGGGCGCCTGTAGTCCCAGCTACTCGGGAGGCTGTGGCAGGAGAATGGTGTGAACCCGGGAGGCAGAGCTCGCAGTGAGCCGAGATCGCGCCACTGCACTCCAGTCTGGGCAACAGAGTGAGGCTCCGTCTCAAAAAATACATTAAATTCTTCCTGCTTTTGGTTTTTGTGGGAGGCCTCGAGTAAATGAGGAAGACTGCCTAATGGACGCTCTTTCCAGATGAAGGAGGAAAAGCATATGAACAAGTGAAAGATGTTAAAAACTACATGTGCCTTGCACAGGATCTGATTTCATTTTTCTGTGCAAAAGTAAGACGTAGACATTACTTCATTCTGGGCAAAATGCTACTCTCTGGCCTGCCCAATAGACTAGCTCTCTGACATTCTCTTTCTTTTGACATTGTGTGGGAAATTCCAGGAAAAAGCCGAGATCTGGGAGTCCAGACCCTCCTGTGTGCAACTGAAAGCCAACTTTTCCAAATGAGCAGTACTGTTTAGACTGCTTCTGTAGTATGCAACCAGGAACTACGCATGAGGAAATGGTAAATTAAGAGGCATTTAGGAATGGTTATGATTACGTGTTTTTCTCACAAAGAAAGAATGCAAAGTAGAGAAAGCTCCTTGTTTCTAGAACTGGGGAAACTTTATTTCACGCCAAGACACAGACATTCCTGTTTTAAGCGTGAATGTATTCATCTTTTCCCATTAGAAACCTGCCGGTGGGCCAGTGCTTTCTGAATCTCTGTCAGTTAATTCTTTTGTTTTGTGATTTGTTGTTGACTAGTTCTTTCTTACCCTCCTGGCACTGCGCTTACCATACATGACATATGTGAAAGTCATCATGGTTTCTTTCAGACATTGATGATTCTGGCAGGCATGTATATATTAGTTCTCATTGCTGTAGATTTTTGTCTTGGACTTGACATTTATGAATGTTCCATATGTGTAAAGCACTAAAGTTTACCTGTGACCACCTGGAGCAGTATGATTTGGTGTCCAGTTAGCTGATCCAGCTTAAGGGGAACTGGGTCACCTGCATCGAAGGTCAGAGTGGCTGGTGAGACTTGAATAACAAGCCTGCTGGGGCATGTTCCTTTAGGTATCCCATTAGCCAACAAGGAAAACCTATCGAGGCGCTTGTGTTCAGCAGGTGGCGCTCTTTTACCGAGTTCACAAGAATGATCTTGAAGGTCGTTCTCTCCTGCCTCTCCCGTGCCTGAGGCAGTACCATGTTGCAGGGGGGGAAACCCGAAGCCTTGCTGGGTAGCATCAGTGCTTGCAAAGTGGTGGCCTGACTTGGCACATCGCCCTGGTTAGGCAATGCTGGTGCCCAGGGCGTCTTACTGTCTCGTTTGTTCTGGTGCCAGTTACAACCCTTGAGCAACTGTGGAGAAGAACTAACAAGAGACAGTCACGCTATGGGTATTCACGAGGGTGGCACTCACTTAGAAAACCAGAAGATGTAGACGCGGCATCTGCAAAGTCCTGATGGAAAGCTGGAGTTTGCTGAAAGACCCAAGCAGTGGAGAAGGAGGCCAAGAGGGGAAGAGCAGCCAAAATGGGGAGCTCTCTCTCCTTTTTGTGACTATATTATATTTATTGTGCAGATGTATGTATATTATATATTTAAAATATATGCGGTATACGTTCCGTATGGTATGTCTATATACACTTATAAGTGTACATGTTTCTGAATATACGTATTCCTGTAAACATTGTTAGGCATCTTTAATTTGTGATGCAAAGGTGTTCCAAAGTAATCATAATGTATATAATAGTTTGGACAGGAATCGCTGAAATAAGGAATTGTGGTTAGAGAAAGAAACGATTTTGAGGTAGCAAAGTAGCAGGGGCTACTGAAGGATTGAGGAAAGAAAGATTATATGTGAAATAAAAGCACATATCAATTTGATATTTCCGAATGCTTCATGCTGTTTTTCTAACCTATAGTGGAGAGGTTGAAAAAGTAAAATGGACGGTTTTCATAGGAAGAATTTAAGTGCCTGTTTTAATTTTCAGTGAAAACAATAACTCTTTAATACAAGAAGTTCCATGTGATGCTTAACTTGGCAGAGCTATGATCTGCCTTTGCCTCTGCACAAGCAGAGTGGTTATGTGTGTGTGGTTATAGCTGTGCTTTTAATTATATTGAGTAGGTTTATCCAAAACTCACCTAAGAATAGGACACTAAATTTTCATAAATTTCTTATTTAATTTACTATTGGTAGGCATGACTGGTGTGTAAAAATGACTACCATATCTTGATCTTTCTTCTCTTAAAATTTTTTATGAAAAATGATGATCTCAGTTAGCTAAGTTTCTCACAGGTTTAGTATAAAAAGTTCTCTCTCCTCTCGTGAACTTTACTCCTTCGTGTTCTTCCCTTTCCCCTCTTTACTAAGAATTATTCTTCCTCCTGTGGAAGATAGAATCTTCAAAACTATTCATAGGACAGTTTTAGAATAGTCAATGAAAAAATAATTAAGATAACTGTTTTAACACTCTTTAGTTATGATACTTACTTTCAAAACTACATTTTACTTATTTGTATTTTTATTTTGGAGACGGAGTCTCACTCTGTCGCCCAGGCTGGAGAGCAGTGGCACAATCTTGGCCCACTGCAACCTCTGCCTCTTGGGTTCAAGTGATTCTCCTGCCTCAGCCTACTGAGTAGCTAGGATTACAGGTGCCCGCCACCACGCCTGGCAAATTTTTGTATATTTAGTAGAGACAGGGTTTCACCATGTTGGCCAGGCTGGTCTTGAACTCTGGACCTCAGGTGATCCTCTCACCTTGGCCTCCCAAAGTGCTGGGATTACAGGCGTGAGTCACTGCGCCTGGCCCAAAGCTGTATTTTATTTTATTTTATTATTTATTTATTTATTTTATTTTTTTGAGATCGAGTTTCACTCTTGTTGCCCAGGCTGGAGTGCAATGGCACGATCTCGGCTTCTCGGGTTCAAGTGATTCTCCAGCCTCAGCCTCCTGAGTAGCTGGGATTACAAGTGTGTCCCACTATGCCCGGCTAATTTTGTAGTTTTAGTAGAGATGGGGTTTCTTTTTTTTTTTTTGAGACGGAGTCTCGCTCTGTCGCCCGGGCTGGAGTGCAGTGGCCGGATCTCAGCTCACTGCAAGCTCCGCCTCCCGGGTTTACGCCATTCTCCTGCCTCAGCCTCCCGAGTAGCTAGGACTACACGCGCCCGCCACCACGCCCGGCTAGCTTTTTGTATTTTTTAGTAGAGACGGGGTTTCACCGTGTTAGCCAGGATGGTCTCGATCTCCTGACCTCGTGATCCGCCCGTCTCGGCCTCCCAAAGTGCTGGGATGACAGGCTTGAGCCACCGCGCCCAGCCGAGATGGGGTTTCTGCCATGTTGGCCAGGCTGCTCTGAAACTCCCAACCTCAGGTGATCCACCCTCCTCGGCCTCCCAAAGTGCTGGGATTATAGGCGTGAGCCACTGTGCCCGGCCCAAAAACTAAATGTTAAGCTACCTCTTGTGATTTGAAAATTGATCCATTTCAGGTTCTATTATAGCTACAAAAAGCACGGTCATCTAAGGAAAATTTCAGTCCTGTTGTGGAGATGAAAATGTCTATTTGGATCTTGTAACAACTGTTATTGTCAATACGTCATATGATACGTGTATCTTACTAGTGAGACTACTGAAGTATGAGAGTTTTTCCCCTACATACAGTCCAGTAGGAGAGAGTGATGTAGGGGCGTTAGAGAACTCTGGTCTCTTTCTGAGGAGGTCAGAAGGCCAGCGTTACAGAATCTGCCCAGAAAGAAGGGCAAGCTGGGTGGCGACTTGTGCCTGAAGTTAAAGAGTGCTGTTTCCTCTGCTTCCCTTCCTACCACCCGTCTCTGTTAGTCTTGCTAATGAATCCTGGCCTGGCTGTGAAATCATCCAGTGGCGTGAGGGGTTTCTGGCCTCTGCAGAGGAAAAACTCTGGGTTAATTCAAGTACAGCGTGTTCTCTTTGTTTTGCAGCTGGTATGGCCGAGGGAGTCTAGTGCAAGTGGATTGAATCAAAAGGAAAATGAAGGCATTCACTGTCTGTTTCGTCAAGGATGGCTCATTTGAAGTAAACACCATTTAAATAGTCTCCAAATGGCCCATTCTATATGAAGTCATACAGGATGCCCCCTTTAGGCTGTCGTTCTCCTTTAAATGGATCGCTTTGTGTGGACTGTGTTTTCATGCCATTCAACCTTAAACCCCGTATGTGGGCCTCATCAGGTTGTGGTTTTCAGTACACATGTGGCAACCATACCTTCTGCATTCTTTGCCTCTGCCTTCAGAAGATCAGCCTGAGCATCAAGGGTAGACAGCTGTAAAGCTGAGAGCTTGCAGATGAAGACTACGACAACAGCAGATGGTGACAAGCGGCTAATGTTTCTTGAACCCCAGCTGTCAGGTTCCAGAGGTGGAACTCAGTGAGTGGACATATCCAAAAGCAATGCACTCTCATTAACTCTCTTGCAAGGGAGGCTCATTCCAACCAATAGACAATCCCGGAATGATTTATCTTTGTCTTGGGAATGCATGCTCTGCTTTCTGAGGCAGTATTTCCACCTTATTCTTTGCCATTTTTGTAGGCTGATTGGAAGATAAGGTTAGGTGCTGTTCCCTGTGGCAGTGGGCAGTCTTCACATAAGATTGGGCTCATTGGAATAATCCAGCAACAGACAACTCAAAAGAGACTTTTCTCCCAAGTGAGGATACTAGAAAGTTCCTCGTAGCGGGGAACTGATGAAATCGTCTCCAGAGCGCTAGCCGCGCCCCGTGGTCTCGGCGCTGGCTCTAGCATTCAACCAGGATCCAGGCAAGGAGCCCAGGGCCAGACTCTAGTGAGAACCTTCTGAGAAGTGTTCAACCAGGGTCTTTGGGAATTGGGTTTCTGGCTGGTTCTTATTTGGCCTAGCCAATTGATCTGCCCTGATTTGACTGCCATTTGGTATCCAAGAAAACCTTTTTGCTTTTAAAAGCGTGCAGACTGAAACAGTTGCTTCCAAATGAGCTCCACTAAGTAGAGGAACTTTAGGAATCTAAGAAAATAAAAAAAACTTGTGTGCTGTACAGGAGGAAATCATCTCGAGCACTTAAAATATGAATTTGGGTGATATTTAAAAAACAATTGTTTTATTTCCATTATTGAATTTCAGAAAAGACTGTGAGGAAGCAATGACAGTTTTAACATATTTTTATTGGACTCACCTCAGGTTCCGTTACCACTATTGCTGTCTCACTCTCTAACTCTGGGTCATTTAAGGTTTCTGACTTTTTAATTGCTCGTCTCCATTTCTCTCCCCTGCCACGGTCCCGCTGTGACTTCCTGTGGCCTCCCCACGTCACCTCGAGGGTACAGACGTTCTGATCGAGGTGCTGGGTTGTGATGGGGTTGGGCGCTCTCTGTGGACTTCTGTGGACCTTGTGCAGGGATCTAACAAACACCTCCTACTCAGCAGTGTTTCCTCTTGCAGGTAGTTTCGTTTCTGCTGTTTCCACAAGCATCATCTTGCCCATGGACTAGGTGGATGGCGCAGGAACCAGACAGGCAGCAGCAAGAAAATCAGGCCACAATTTCAACCAAATGTAGGGAGAAAGCTTGTGGTGCCTGGTGCTTCATTCTTAAAAGGATTTCTTAATAGGCTAGTGCCTGCTCCTTCTCTCTCAATTGCTTCTTTCTTCTGAGTTACATTTCATCATTTTAGTAGTACCTCAGTACCAGACATGTTATTCTTTTTCTGTTAAGATTACCTTTTACTTAATTGATTAGTTCAATTATTTTGTATTAAAGATGCAATATTTAAAGAGTCAAGTAATTCTGATGGGTTTATTGTAACCATTTTCCCAAGAAGCAGTCCTTTGTAATCTCCATTCCTCCATTTTTCCTGCTTTTTAGAAGTAACCACTTTCACCTCTTTTGGCTGATTCCTTGATATTTACCTGCATGTCCTTCAATAAGACGCTTTATTGTTCAGGGTTGGTCTTCCCACTGTGGCAGGTAAGCAATTTAGCTGTCCTCCTCTCTCCCCCAACTTCATCATACACAGGCCCCCTTCCTAAAATCCTGTCTTCTCAATGTAATTAATATCATAATGTTGATTAGATCAGTATTCTTCATTTATATTATTATTATTTTTGACATAGGGTCTTCCTCTGTCACCTGGGCTGGAGTGTAGTAGTGTGATCACAGCTCTACTGCAGCTTGACCTCCTGGGCCCGAGTGATCCTCCTACCTCAGCCTCCCAAGTACATGATCACAGGCAGGCACCACCAATGCACCTGGCTAATTGAAAAACATATTTTTTGTAGTGATGGGATCTCCCTGTGTTGCCCAGGCTGGTCTTAAACTACTGGTCTCATGTGATCCTTTTACCTAGGCCTCCCAAAGTGCTAGGATCACATAGGTGAGCCACTGCATCCAGCCTTCATTTATATCATTATATTTTTGTGTGTTATTAAGAGCTAAGCCTTGTAGCAAAACTGTGGCTTCATTATTATTTCTGTACATGTTAATTTTTTTCTTGGATGGAGTTACTAATTGTCTTATGCTTTGTTTGTTTTTTTTCCCATTTGCTTGTCCTTTTGGATCTTGATTTTGCATTAGCGGCTTTCTAAGGATACCTGGAAGCTTGCGTGCAAGCATTCAGGAGCAGGGGACTGAAATATGAATTGGAAGCTGTGAATACATTTGGAGGGCTCGTCAGCCATCAGCTTCACCGTAGACTGATTTCTTAAGCTAGTCCCCTTCTTTCAGTCTCTTGCCTAGACAGTGAAAGCCTGGCTGCCAGCCTTCTGGAACAAAATAAGGGAGGATGGCTGGTGGCCTCAGCATCCTATGTGCATGTGTTCATGTAATTCCATTCACTTGCCTTCAACTGTGCCATTTCTCCTCCAACACCACAGCTGCCAGCTCAGAGGCTCTCCTTTTAGTCTTTCTAGAAAATAAACTTCCAGTTATTTGTTGGGGTATGTGTGGGATGGGCAAATAGCCCAGGTGTGCAGGGTGGGAGAGAACATCCATGGATCTGGCTACTTCTTAGATGTACAGCCGGGCCTGCTTAGTTTAGCATTTCCTCTGCCCTAGAGCCTTGTGGAGCTTCTAAGGGGTAAAGTGAGGTGGGTCTTATCTTTCCCCACTGCCAACTTAGGGTTCAGGTCTGGATTCAGGTCTGCTGTGTCATTTGTCACTCTTCCATCTGCATTCTAGCTTCCAATATTCTGCAACAATGGTCTCCTGCTTTATTCTCTCTGTCCTTGTTGGTTCGTGTCTTTAGAATAGAAATTCTTTTACTGTTCCTGAATGGAGTTTGGGGAGGAAGTAAAGGTGGCCTCGGCCTCATACATTTAAACTTCTCTTTTTACCTGAAAGCCTCACCATTGCTGCTTATTTACTGAACTGCCAAGGGTCTGAATTTTTAACAAGGAAATTCTAATGGTTCTTGGTAAACTCTAACATTTACTTCAGAGAAGGAATGACAGACCATAGCCCTTTGATTAAGAAAATGTGTTTTTTTAAGGTTTTTTTTTTTTTTTATACCAGAGCCTTTCAAAAGATTTAGTTCCTTACCCATAACTTCCTCCTTCTTCTTCCATCTGCACGCTCCTTTCTACCTGCTTCAACTCATTGTGTTTCCAGTAGAAAATGAAAGTTTTTATGGAGCAGTCATGGGAGGCATTGGGTTCCAGGGAATGTAGGTAGTTACGGAAGACAGAAAAATGGAGAGGTGGAGTCCGTATAGCCCATCATGTCATATCCACGTCATTCTTTCATCAAGGTGTCTGTGACTGTCCCTACCTCCTTCTTACTGTCTTGGAATCATAGCAGTGATTCTCTTTGAGGCTGTGGTTTTGCTTCATGCCCCGTAGAAGCTATCACTTGATTGGCTTCAATGTCTCTGGATTTAATTGTCCCTTTAAGGAGGAGTACGCCTTCAACTTGTTCTTTTTGTTGGAGACCGAGTCTCACCCAGGCTGGAGTGCAGTTGCACCCGATCTCGGCTCACTGGAACCTCTGCCTCCCAGGTTCAAGCAATTCTCCTGCCTCAGCCTCCTGAGTAGCTGGGATTACAGGCACGTGCCATCACACCTGGCTAATTTTTGTGCTTTTGGTAGAGATGGGGTTTCACCATGTTACCCAGGCTGGTCTCGAACTCCTGACCTCAAGTGATCCACCCGCCTTAGCCTCCCAAAGTGCTGGAATTACAGCCACAGCTCCTGGCCTACCTTCAACTTCTTAGTCAGCTACAAAGAAAGGGATATCAAGAGTGGCCATTTTGGTTCCAGAAGCAGGGTACAGCTTCCAGGCAAGTTGGAGAGAATGGCTGGCTCTGGTGGGTGTCCACCAGTTCTGATCATGTCCCTTTGTGTCTCTCTTTCAAGTAACTCCCTTCATGGCTTCCAAACTTGAATCTCACCAAAATATTATTATTTTTAACTAAGTCCAACCTTCCTGAGTTCAGAATTTGTTTTGCGATAGACAAAGGAACCATGAACATGGAGATCAAAATCTAATCTCTATTCTTGGTTTTTACTGGTAAAGCACTTTAAAAGTGTCATGTTAGGTCTGCCGGCCAGTAGGGGTATGTTAATATTTCAGTTCGGAATTTGACATCCAATCACAGACCACGTTGGACAACCATAGGCCAATTTGGTCAGTGATTGGATGTCAAATGTGTTTAACCCTCTAAAACTTAAAGCAAGAAAAAGAAGAATAGCTCTTTCTATGAAGGAGTTTGTGAAGGAACTGAAAGAGATTTATGCTAACAGAAGTTCCTCCCTATGGGAACATGAGGAGTGGAGAAATGTGTTCCATAACAGAAGGTGATATCCCACAGCAAAGACGTTGGATCAACTTAAATGCCTATCGATGTTAGACTGAATAAAGAAAATGTGGTACATATACACCATGGGATACTATGCAGTCATAAAAAAGAATGAGATAATGTCCTTTGCAGCAATATGGATGGGGCTGGAGGTCATTGTCCTAAGTGAACTAACACAGCATCAGAAAACCAAATACTGCATGTTCTTACTTATAGTGGGAGGTGAACACTGAGTACACATGGATGCAAAGAAGGGAGCAAGAGACACCAGGGCTTACTTGAGGGTGGAGGGTGGGAGGAGGGTGAGGACAGAAAAGCTACCTATCAGGCTGGGCACAGTAGCTCAAGCCTGTATCCCAGCACTTCGGGAGGCCAAGGTGGGAGGACTGGTTGAGCCCAGGAGTTCAAGACTAGCCTGAGCAACATAGTGAGAACCTGTCTCTCTAAAAAAAAACAAAAACAAAAAAATTAAGCTGGGTGGGTGTGGTGGCACATACCTGTAGTCCCAGCTACTTGGGAGGGTGAGGTGGGAGAATCACTTGAGACATTGGATATTGGGTATACAAGAGGTTGAGCCTGCAGTGAACTGTGATCACGCCACTGCATTCCAACCTGGGCAACAGAGCGAGACCCTGTCTCAAAAAAGAAAAACTACCTGTTGAGTACTATGCTTATTACCTGGGTGAGAAAATAATCTATACACTAAACCTACTCCCACCCTGCCCCATGATGCAGTTTACCCAAGTTTGTTATACAAACTTGCACCTGAACCTAAAATAAAAGTTAAAAAAAGATGATATCAATTCTTCTTAAGACATGATTAATGTATAGCAGATGCTCAGAAAAAATACTATGTTAAATCAGGTTGTATGACACATTCAGATTTCAGAAATGTGAAAGTCATTTTTACATCTTAGAAATAAGGGGAGTATAGTGTTATAAGTTATCAGCCATTCATTCCTTTGGTAAAAAGCCTCTAAGGTTTGGACCAAGTGGAGAGTACACCCTCAACTGGAATGGGGAGCCCCAGCTCTAATCCCAGTCCTGTTACAAACTAGTTAGTTAGGAGTCCTTGGCTCCGTTGAACCTCTACACCTGCTTTTCATCTGCTCAGCAAGGAGTGGAAGACCAGCTAAACAGATAAAAGGGACTAAGGGTAAGACCTGAACTCCCACAGCTAATTAATTTCAGAGTGGGCGTGAAAACCCAAGTGTCCTCCTTCCCTAGTCTCATGTGTTTTCTGCTATATTGAGTTTAGATTGACTTGAATTGAATTTGGACAAGATAGTTACAGCACAAAGCAATCATTGCTTTGCTCACTCTTTCACTCATTCAACTGGTATCAGTTGAGCATTTTTTAAATGCTAAATACTGTGTTGGATGAATGAGACATATTCTGTCTGTAGGAGCATACAGCCTGCTGTGTGTACAGCTGAGAGGGACCGCTGCACTACTGCCCTCATGTGAAGGGCTTCAGACTGATCCGTGGTAGAGACCAGACCTTCCTAGTTGCCTTGAAGCCGTCATCCCTCCTGTGCTTTGCCTGAGACCTGAAGTAGTGCCCTTTCTGCTGATGTGACCCACCGCCAAGAGTTGGCTCTTACCAGCTTATCACAAAAGCTCTTCAAGTGCCGCAAGAGAGGAAATCACACAGCAGAGCCCAGAACCATATATTGGCCTCATTATGGTTCTTCTCTTCCTGTTTATAGGGTGCTCAAGCTGGTATTACTACGTAACTATGCCGATGCCAGCCTCCACCTTCACAATTGCAGTGGGATGCTGGACAGAAGTGAAGATGGAGACGTGCTCATCGGCTGACTTGGCAACAGAGAGACCCTTCTCACCTTCTGAGGCTGACTTCAGGTTTGTGTGGGGGGACTTGCTGGGAAGGAAAAAAGAAACACTTGAGGGAGTGGTATGATGCATTTCTTCCAAGCACTGGGAATGTGAGTCATTCCTGTTGAGAAACTAAACCAAAATAGGATTAATCAAAGCAGGAAAAGCCCTGTTAGAAAGGAAAGAGAGGGCTGGGCGCAGTGGCTCACGCCTGTAATCCCAGCACTTTGGGAGGCCCAGGTGGGTGGATCACGAGGTTAAGAGATTGAGACCATCCTGACCAACATGGTGAAACCCCGTCTCTACTAAAAATACAAAAATATTAGCCGGGTGTGGTGGCAGATGCCTATAGTCCCAGCAACATGGGAGGCTGAGGCAGGAGAATGGCTTGAACCCGGGAAGCAGAGGTTGCAGTGAGCTGAGATTGCGCCACTGCATTCCAGCTTGGCCACAAACTGAGACTCTGTCTCAAAAAAAAAAAAAAAAGAAAGAAAAAGAAGAAGAAAGAGAGGCTGAGCGTGGTGGCTCAGGCCTATAATCCCCCACTTAGGGAGGTTGAGGTGGGTGGATCACGAGGTCAGGAGTTTGAGACCAGCCTGGCCAACATGGTGAAACCCCATCTCTACTAAAAATACAGAAATTAGCCGGGCATGGTGGCACGTGTCTGTAATCCCACCTATTCGGGAGGCTGAGGCAGGAGAATTGCTTGAACCTGGGAGGCAGAGGTTGCAGCGACCCGAGATTGTGCCATTGCACTCCAGCCTGACGACAGAGCGAGACTCTGTCTTGGAAAAGAAAGGCAAAAGAGTTGAGAAGAAGAGATGTGAGCCTATTATTTATGCAGAAAGAGAGAAGAAGGTAAGTATATATGAAATCCTGTGAAGTGTGCTGAAATATTTATATGTGTTTGGCTAAATTCAAGGAATCCTCAGATTCAATGCCTCCTCTCCTCCCATACCTTTTAAGTTTGGTTTTCGGTGCTTAAGTGGTCAAAAACAAAGCTTCTGATGGATTACTTTCTAAGCTACTCTGCTGTGTTGGTTGTACCAACTGCTGTCAGCAGTGCACTGTGGGGACAGCAGCTCCCCCAGTGGGGCTAGTTGCTGCTTTAGGAGCACAGGACACAAGGAAACTGATACAAAGCCGTTGGGTTAAGGGAATCCTGCTTGGTCAGGGCTTTGTTAACATCAGTAGTGATTTCTTTTTTTTTTTAAGTATGAACCAGATAAAATCATTTTGAGGCTTTCAAAAATTAGTATAGGCCATTGGATATTTACTGGCAGCCTTTCTAGATGTTCAATGGTTTCTAGCTTTGAGAGCCAAAACGGGGAGAAGGGGGACGCCGAGAAGATGCACAGCACGTGCATCATGCAGCACTCCTAGGATTTTATACCCAGCTCAACGGAGTCAATTTTCCTATTGACAGTCACTGAGTCAGTACCTTCTGGTGGAGAAAGCCCAGAGTAATGGTAGAGATGATTCGTTACTCCTTGAAAACCAGCTAGGATATACTCCTAATGCAGATTCTTTTTGTGTTGGTTTTATTTTGCCTTGCTGCTTTTACGAGTACCACAGTAACTGCGGCAGTTGGTCTTCATCTTTCAGAGATGAAGCTATGTTCTCTCTCTTCCGATGGGCACGTATTATTGCCTGCGTTTTGCCTTTTTTGGCGGAAGGGAGGTCATTTCCACTTCCTGTTCAGTAGCTTGCCTAGTTTGGACTGTCTTTCCTGAGCTATATGAACATCCTAGATTGCATATTAGATTTTACTTCTGTATTCTTGAGGGAAGAAGGGAATTGTGGGCAGAAGTGACATATTCTAGTTTCATGTGGAACTTTAATTTCATGTGAGATCCTCCTGTGCTCTCTTCCCTGCAGTAGGATCACACAGGAGGCTTTGTTTTGTAATTTCAGGTGGCCTGAATTTCTGGGTGAGGATGACAGGTGCTCTGGAGAGTCACTTAGATCTGTGGTGGACTTGGTATTAGCAAGAAGCACACTGTTTTGTGTTAAGCCACTGAAACACCAGGGTTGTTTGTTACTGCAGCATATCCTAGGCTATCCTGAATTGATATACAGTAGCCATTGGTTGTTCCAAGTCAGAAACTAAGTCTTGATCTAAATGTAATCTCTTTTAGTCCTAAGGATAGGCCTGCAAGACAGATTGGATAGATTATTATTCCCATTTTATAGATAAGGCTATTGAAGCTCAGATAGTAACTTGTTAACATTAATATATCTACTAAGTAGCAATACCTGGATTTATATCCAGGCCTGACCCCAGAGAGAGGTGAGTCAGAATCTTACCTGGAGACTTTAAAAAACTGTATGTAACATTAACGCCTCACCTGGAGTCTGATCTACCTTCCCATCTGGAGAGTCACTGCCATGATTTGAGCCACCATGATTGACGGGAGTGTGTTGTGTTGGAACGGCAAACAGAAGTGGAGAGCGATGCCTTTGAGCCTGAAAGTGCCATTCTTGGTGGTTGGATGTAGCTCTTTGGACAAAGCCACACTTCCCTTATCTATAGAATGAAGGCTTTGTCCATGGCTTCTCAAATTCTCGATGGTGAAGAAGTACTCTTCCCTTTTTCATCTAAGGCCTCAGCATTGATTGATTCTTAGAGGAGCTGCTCAGTTGGAAAATGTGTGCCTTTGGAAGGCTAGGGGAAGGCAAGGACAGACATTTGTTATTTTGCCTTTCTAGCCATATTCCAAAGAGATGTGGGGTTGGGGAGTGGGCAGCAGCCACTGACTCTGTGCTCTCTCCTTCCTGCTCAGAAGCAGCCTAAATGGCTTCTCAGTTTTCTTGCACCCACTATTGTGAAAGGAGGAAGAAATGGTTAAATCAAATGAAGATTCTAGGATGTCTAAAATTCCTGTTGGGCTTTAGGGGAAGAAGCAAGTACAACTCCTCTCTTGTCCTCCTGAATTCACCAGTTGAGGAACAGACAGAGGAGATAAAAATAAAGGTTTTATTATTGGCAGAAGTTGGACTGAAGGAGCTCAGGTGCATGGTCTCAGTGGGGTTTCTGAGACTCCATTTCCAAATGAGACAAATTTACCCACCCAGTTACCAGCCCAGCCGGACTGCTGCCGGCCTCTGTAACACAGATGCAGAGTCCACCTGACACATGGCAGGAGCAGGTCCAAAGTGCACCCGCTGTGGGCAAGCAGATTCCAAAGAGAAAGCCTGTGTGGCCCAGCCAGTCAGGTCAGCTGGGGAGAGAGGTCCGAGTGCCACTCTGGGGAAGCGCGTCTTTCCATGGAACTGTGAGGCCTGGTGGATGGGGTTCCTCCCATGCCCCTCTTCCATGTCTCATAAACTATGAGTTTTCCCTTCCTTTATCAATATGCTCGTCCTTCGGGAATATGCTGCTAATAAAATAACAGCTTGCGTTTGCTTAGTCCTGCCCTGGCTGTGCGCTTCCTGTATGCCGTATTCAGTTGTCAGAAAGTGGCTTTGTTTTCATCCATTACATTTCTGACTCCATGCAAAGTTTGTCAGCAAAGGTGCTCTGAAGTGCCAGTCACAGTGGTGTTTTTTGGTTATGTTCACATCTGGTCCCTTTTGCCTTCCCCAGCACCCGTTCTACTTCAAACCTTCCTAAGACCACCAATCAAATTCATGTAAATCCAACTTCCACAGGGGCCTGCTATACCACAGGTTTTCATTTGCCGAAAGTGCTCATCTGGGTTCCAGAAATTTGGCCAAATTGTTGGTCACTGAACTTTTATGATCAATGTTCATGTGGGTAAAATTATAGTAAGAACATTCCCTCTTCCAGCTCCACTTTCACACATGCTCTAGCCACTCTGGATGAGCATTTTAGTAAATACATTGATTATAGGGCTTTCAGATAAGCTGTTGAAAGTTTATTAATTTTATTCAGCTGTAGTATAACCTTCTTCAGCCACAGGGGAATCTTTGTGTTTTGTTTCTTTAACCTCTTGAGGTCTTTGTGGGGGCCATACAGTTTAAACATGACACAGAAACTTGGATAAAGTCCAAAGGAACTTAGCAAAAATGATTAAAGGCATGGAAAATGGGCACTACAAAGAAGAAAACGCATTGAGACTGATTATTTGAAAGAAGAATCTGGTGGGGAACAGGTCTTCTTTTTTTTTTTTTTTTTTTTGAGATGGAGTCTCGCTCTGTCGCCCAGGCTGGAGTGCAGTGGCCGGATCTCGGCTCACTGCAAGCTCTGCCTCCCGGGTTCCCGCCATTCTCCTGCCTCAGCCTCCTTTGAGTAGCTGGGACTACAGGCGCCCGCCACCGCGGCCCGGCTAGTTTTTTGTTATTTAGTAGAGACGGGGTTTCCACCGTGTTAGGCCAGGAGGTCTCGACTCCTGACCTCAGTGATCCGGCCGTCATCGCGCACCTCCCAAAGTGCTGGGATTACAGGCTTGAGCCACCGCGCCCAGCCTGAACAGGTCTTCTTTAGCGTTGTAAAGTATATGAAAAGTTGCTTTGATAGAAAGTACGGCATATTTGAGTCAGTGCTGAATCTATGGAAGACTATTACTTTGTAAAAAGCACAGAATCGGCCAGGCGCGGTGGCTCAGCCTGTAATCCCAGCACTTTGGGAGGCTGAGGCGGGCGGATCACGAGGTCAGGAAATCGAGAGCATCCTGGCCAACATGGTGAAACCCCGTCTCTACTAAAAATACAAAAATTAGTTGGGCGTGGTGGTGGGCACCTGTAGTCCTAGCTTACGGGAAGCTGAGGCAGGAGAATGGCGTGAACCTGGGAGTTGGAGGTTACAGCCGAGATTGCACCACTGCGCTCCAGCCTGGCGACAGAATGAGACTCCGTCTTAAAAAAAAAAAAAGGACAATCCCCTGACCTCTTCAGAAACAAGGCGATTCTATGAAGAATGGCTCGTGTGCTTAGTTATCGTAGAATCATAGTGCCAAAAGAAACCTTAGAAAACGTTTTTGTTTGTGTATTTTTTAAGTATAATTAACATACAACAAAATGTGCAGATCTTAAATGTTCAGCTTAATGAGTTTACGATGTTGTATACAGCCTAAACCTGACAGAGAACATTCTGTCTCTGCAGTAAGTTAGTAAATTCTCTCATACCCTTTTCCTTTCTTTCTTTTTTTTTTTTTTTTTTTGAGACAGAGTGATGCTCTGTTACCCAGGCTGGAGTGCAGTGGTGCGATCTTCGCTCACTGCATCTCTGCCTCTCAGGTTCAAGTGATTCTCCTGCCTCAGTCTCCCAAGTAGCTGGGATTACAGGCATGCGCCACCACACTTGGCTAATTTTTTTGTATTTTTAGTAGAGATGAGGTTTTACCATGTTGGCTAGGCTGGTTTCAAACTCCTGACCTCAAGTGATCTACCTGCCTCAACCTCCGAAAGTGCTGGGATTACAGGCATGAGCCACAGTGTCTGGCCTCTCATATCCTTTTCTAACTATTTCCTTACCTCCTCCAGCAGCCACTTTGGTGAGACCATGTTAAAGGTGGGGAAAAAGAAGCCCCAGATACTGAGTTGCCTGCCTTGGTCACAAGTGAGCCCGGCTGAGAAGACAGTGAAGCCCAGGTTTCCTGATCCCTATGTGGGAACGCAGAAGTGGCTTTCCTGTTGCCATTTCCATTTCCATTTCTGTGGGAGCCTTACTGTTCTCACCTGGTCAGAGCTTGATTGCCTTAAAGTCCTACATTTTTTCCCAGGCTTTGATTATAACAGTACTAATTCACAGAACTAGAGTCATCTTCATCATCTGAACTAGTGCCTTTTATTCCCAGAGAGACTCTAACTCACCTTGTTCCTGACTGGAAAAGAATATGAGAGAACTTACCATGGAGACGGAATGTTGTCTCTCAGGTTTAGGTTGTATACGATCATCAGAAATTCATCAAGCCAAACACTTTTGGGTATATCTTTGGCTACCTCAGTATTCTCTAACTTTCAGGTTCTTGGCAGCAAGAAATCATCTTTCCCTGTGTTGTGTTTAGAGGCCACTAGAATGACCTTTTTGCAAAACTGTGCTGTGGTAGATATAATGTAAGCTTATTCCTCAGCTTTGTCCAGAAGATGCCTGCACATGTCCAGTTTCTCTGGTTTAACGTGATCTGAAAGCTTTGCAATAGAGATGATATGAACTGAAATGACGGTAGCACATTATATACCTGTGTAAATACATGAGTAAAAGATATCGTGGTGGTTAATTTAATCAATGGCATTTTTCACTTTTCAAGACCTTTGACCACATTCGTGCACCAGCACAGTACTTGTCATTAGGTGGACATTGCAGCCTTTTTAGGTAAATGTTCACCAGCAGGCACCTTGTCTCACTCTCTCCACAAAGCAAGGTTATCAATCCAGGGACTTTGGCCAGAATTCAATTTCAAGAATTATATTCTTCATGTCCTCTTATTCTGACACGTTTTTATGGGCCTCCATCCATTTTCTTACTCTCCGCTGTGGTGAAATGCCTTCGGTGCTGGAAGCTGTATTCCATGAACCATGCTGGTAGAAGGCGAGGCCTATCTGTACCTAGCCATATGGTCTCCTGAGCACTGGCCTTGGGTGAGTGAAAGGTACTTCATACATTTGGAGAGGAATTGTTGCATTCTGCCCATATTGGGACATGCCAGCATCTTAAGATTTTTCATTATTCACTGTGAATCAAGTGAGCACCTGTAGTTAGAATTGACTGAGTGCAGTGGCTCATGCCTATGATTCCAGCACTTTGGGAGGCTGAGGCAGGAGGATCATTTGAAGCCAGAAGTTTGAGACCACTCTGGCTTACAAAGTGAGACGCCATCTCCAGACCCCATGTCTTAAAAAAAAAAAAAATAGACCTGCGTGTGCCATGGCAACATGCCTGTAGTCCTAGCTGCTCAGCAGGCTGAGGTGGGAGGATTGTTTGAGCCCAGGAGTTGGAGGCTGCAGTGAGCTATGACCCTGCCACTGCAGTCCAGCCTGGGCAACAGAGTGAAACCGTATGTTAAATGATAATAATAGTGATAGGCCGGGCGTGGTGACTCATGCCTGTAATCCCAGCTCTTTGGGAAGCTGAGGCGGGTGGATTAACTGAGGTCAGGAGTTTGAGACCAGCCTGGCCAACATGGAAAAACCCCGTCTCTACTAAAAATACAAAATTAGCCAGGCGTGGTGGCGGGTGCCTGTACTCCCAGCTACTCGGGAGACTGAGTCAAGAGAATTGCTTGAGCCTGGGAGGTGGAAGTTGCAGTGAGCCGAGATCATGCCACTGCCCTCCAGCCTGGGAAACAGAGCTTGACTCCATCTAAAAATAATAATAATAAAATAAAATAAATAATAATGATTAGAGGGATTTTTCATTGTGTTTGAGAGGTGAAAAAATGGAGTACTGTTGGATATGGGTTTGAGTAGGTAAGTTCTCTTGAGGCCTGTGAGTCAGGTTCTAGGAATTCTCTTTCAGTTCCGCCTTTGATGGAATAACTGGCAGTGGTCAGATGAAGCAGGCGGGGGTCTGATCTGCTTCCTTAAAAGGTTGGCTCAGTTAAATTTGTACTGAAAGTGGGTTGGGAAAAATACTGTATCAAAAGTGCCTCTGTGTTCCTTAATAACAGCTTTTGATGGGCTGTGTAAAGAACATCCAGATTACTATTCAGTAAAATGGTTTGTGTTCTTTTGAGGAGTTTGAGCCTGTAACTTTCATTGGGTTCATGGTTCTGCCTCAGTCCAAGTCTTTTCTTCTAGGTAATCCCAGAATTGGATCTTTAACTTGTGTGTACTGCTCCTTCCTTTCTGAGTTAGGAATTGTCTCTAATTTGGAGATTGTTCATATGGTGATACTTGAAGACACCTAATCGAGGGCAGGAATTGTTTGTATTTTGGTGAGAAGTTTTACTGTTTTGAGTCTTAGAGGTCCCCCCACAACAAAGTTAATTCTAAAACAAGATTTTAGTACTTTCACTTACTTTAGATTGAGCTAGTCTGTTGATTCAAACGCACGAATAAGTTTTTATCCTGTAAATTTTCACTGCTGCACAGAGCCAGTCAAGCCAACAATTGAAATGAACAGTCTTTGCTTGTGAGTCTGTCTGAACCTCTGTCTCCTAAAAGTTGTCTACATCTGCAAGATTGCCTCACCTCCACAGCAAGAATAATAAACATGGTTTACCATTTATTTTGTGTTGTTCCCAGGCATGTTGGTGTTTGCAGTCACATGGAATACCCCTGCCGCTTCCAGAATGCTTCTGCCACCACCCAGGAGATCATTCCTCATCGTGTCTTTGCCCCTGTGTGCCTCACGGGTGCCTGCCAAGAGACCCTTGTGCAGCTGATCCCTCCTTGCCTCTCAGCAGCGCATTCTGTTCTGGGAACACACCCGTTCTCTCGGCTGGATGTTCTCATCGTCCCTGCCAACTTTCCAAGCCTGGGGATGGCCAGGTATGTTGTTCCATTGTGGCACTTGGGGTATGTACATTTTGGAAATTCTTTGACTATGTCTTGCTTTCCTTGAGCTCTGTCAGAGCTGTCATTTGATTAAATGGAAGGGCTATGGTTGCTCATGCTTGGACATCTCATTGCTGCCTTGAGGAACAATTCTAATGCAGACTCCCTCATGCATGAGCCTTTGAGTGTCATGGGCTCAGTTCAGACTGTGTTGAAAAGAAAAGGCTCACATTGTTGCTGGGATTGAGAATGCATAGTGCCCCTGAGTGGTGAGTGCTGGGTCATGGCTGATCAGTGGCTGTTAGCTTGGATGATGACAGCGTAATGCTAATGACCCCAAGGTTATAGCATCGGGCTGTGGGCACAGTAACATGACTTGGTCCCAAGGCCACAGGCTGCTCACCTAATCCTGACCAGCTGTCTCGTCCATTCTCACCACTGGGCACAAGGGCACCGACTTGAGAGCCCCTGTGTCAGATAGACTGTGGATGGATCAGTGTAAATCCATCCCTACTGCTAGAAAAACAGCTCAAAGCAGATGACTTACTGTAGGGGGCAGAGGGGAAGTCACGTGCTACTGTTTTTTAATATAATAAATGCACTTTTGCTATTGTGTCTTGGTTTGGTTCCCTGTATTTATTTAAGCTAAAATCTGTTCATTAATGCCATTGTTCAGTCATTAATGGGTGTCTGTGTTCCAGTGAGAAAAGATAGAGAATGTGCTTGGTTATATTTCCATTTGAAAATCTTAATCATTAACAGTGAATATGCTTGACTGAGGATGGGAAAAATAAGCTCATCAAAACATGTGACTTCAAGTTTTTCCCTCTTAGTCAAGGAAATTCCTGCTGCCAATTAATTCCCATGGTTTTGAGCAGCTGTCATTCATGGTGTTTTCCCTGAAAACTGCACACGTTCTTAGTAAAATCATGAGCAGAAAAGAACTGACCAGAACATTCGCTTTTGATCTTTACTGCATATATTCACTTTCAAAAGACTGGCTGGCTCGCCTTAATCCTTGAGGAGGTCTGAGAAGATCATTTAGACTGATTTTTATCCTGTATTTATGAAGATAATGGGAATGCAGAAACCAGGACAATTATATATATTTGGTTATGTGCGTCATATAATTGTCTTGGATGTCTATATATAGAATTTGTCTTAACGGCGGTGCGGGGGCTTCTTTCATCCCTTTGAAGAGTCTGCTGGACTTAATTTAAGTAGTAGAAGTGTTGGTGAAGAAAGAGTTGTTTATTAAATGTTTCTTATTCGTACATGGGCTTGAGGGGCCCTATTTACTTGGGAGTTTTTAGCACTTTCTGAGAATTGCAGTTTTTTAAAGGCCTGTTTGCTAGCAGTTCCAAGTTCTGGCCTGAGGGAACCAAAGGCAAAGTATTTTTCGTGCACAGGATTCTGTTTTCTACAGCTCCTTCCTGACATCAGTCTGCCAAAGCCAGAATGAGTTGACCTGCAGGCCATTCTGTAGAGCTGCTCTTTTCATGTTTGCATGCCCAAGCAGGTAGGCTGTGTGTTTGCTGCTTTTTGCAATATTTAAAGTGATTTAAACATGCTTAACTCTGTATGTTTAAAGTAGTAAGCATAAGTACCGTAAGGCCAAATGGTCCTGGGCACAAATGTTGAAAAATATGATGGTGATAATAACTGAGCAGCAACAAGACGCTTTTATGCTTAAAAGCAGGAGAAGCGTACGTTCAAAATTTGTGGTGGGTTGTCAAATATCGTTTTTTCCCTTCCTTTTAGACTGTGGAAGTAAAGTCTGCCCGGGTCTAGCTGTTTTTCTGGACTTACTACCATTCCCTGGATGGGAGCTGTGGAAGGAGGACTGTGGTGTCTTCCACTGCCAGTTGGGGTGGGGAAGGGGAGTGCTCTGTTTTTCCAAATTCTGACTTCAGTTGATTCCACTTGCCTGGCTTGACTCTGTTGGGATCCCAACACCTTGGGCCACATGCGGCTGAGTGGGGTTTATGACTCAGCTGGCTACTGGGGCCCTGCTGCTTTATTTATGGTCGAGGCTTTGCTTGAGGTTTTATAAAGCAAAGCTGAAACAAAAATGATGGTTTTGTAAGTCAGCTTCGTACCCTAAACAGGAATAGAGAAACTTCAAGGCTAGGAGGAGTCATCCAAAAAGACCTCCATAGTGAAACTTGCCATGGTCCTCTTAGATATAATATGCCAAGAGATCAAAGGACTTCTTGGTAAATTAAATGGCTCCTTCCTGAGTCCATATTTTATAACGTGTAGGCAAGATGATGAATTCCATGCCTCAGGACTTCTTTAGTGATCGGGTCTTAACTCTAGTGAATGGCTGGTTTTATGCCATTCCTGTGTATTCTTTTCTTTTTTGGCAAATGATGTTAAACGTTCCCTCCTGAACTAAAATGGGAACATTGTTATTGATCATGTCAAGGAGTTTCTGAGCATTTTGGATGATATTCATGATGATTTCACTATTTTGAATATTTCATATCATGGTTTTCATGAAGAAGCTGAAAGTTCTCCTCTTTGATTCTGTTTTTGGGCTTGATTCTGGTATTTCAGTGAAGTGGGGAAGAAACACATTTATAAAACTTGGATGTACGATGATGACAAATCAGTTTATAAGAAGGTAAATAATACACAAGTAATATTTTAGAATTTTGAATGCTTTTCAAACATGGCAGTAACTAGAACGTTTATCAGTACTGCTCTTCATGATGTTTGTCGCCTTTTAATGTAACAGGAGCCATTACTAACCGACCCCTCCCCTGCCCCAGTCCTGTTCCGAATCACTGTTCCAGGGGAGAGGGGCTTTCCTTCTCTGCTGAGAAAAACCGCTGGTTTGCCTTTCAGATGCTTTCCTCAGCGGGTGTGTGTGGCTTTCAGTTCTTGTTCCATTGTGTTTTTGCCTTCCGTGAAGACTGAATCTGCCATATCAGGAACCGTAAAGTGTACATTCCTTGACTTGACTACTATGATGTCTGTATGAAGATATGCATGCGTTTAAAATGCATCTCTGAAGTACACGCAGCGCTCTTCCTGTTGGTTTAATTAATATTCTACCATTTTCGTTGTCCTCGTGTGTTCTCAGAGTCTCTGCTGGGGACTGATTGGCAAGTGTAATATCTTAATGTTGAGAAATACATGGAAAGAGCTCATCATCACACTTACTTACACTCTCTGTTATAACAGCAACAACGTTAATGGAATCGTATTCTAGAACCAGGCTATGACAGTTGCTTAAAACGAACACCTTAATCTTACCTCTGTATGTGTGTGTAATAAATGCTTTGCTTCACGTTTGTCTTTCAGCAGTTCACAATTACATGTCATGGGCATAATTAGGTTGGCAGAACTACCTTGCTGACATCCAAATATGTTCTTTTTCTTCCTTGTATTTGAATTTCAAGAATCTCTTGCAGCTTATTTCAGAGTAGTTTTCCGTGACGAACACTGAAGTTAAAAGCCACGTGTTCTGCAGTTCTGCTTCATGGCTCAGCTGTTCACATGCATCTTCACCCTTCATCCCACTGGGAAAATTGAGGGGAAAAGTGACTCTCGTGTGGCCGATGACAGGTGACAGATTCTTTGACCTTTTCCCTACTCGTTCTTGTTCTTGTCCCCACCAGATGGTCTTGATCATTTGGTTCTTGTTTATTTATTCTTACAATAAATATTTATCAAGTGTGTACTGTGTGCCAGGTAGTACTTACGATGCAGAGCCTACAAGGGTGAACGAGATTGAGGAGGTCTCTGTCCTTCTGAAACGAACATTCTAGTCGGGAGAAAATTAGTGTGCGTGAAACAAGTAATTAAGACGTATGCTATGAAGAAAATAAAATCAGGTAAGTGTCACAGTGGGAGAATCAATAGCATCGTTAGGGTGAGAGGGAAAAGCTTCCTTAAAGAGTGACATTCTGGCTAAGACTGAAGAATATAAAGGACTCAGCTTTGTGACCATCTGGTGGAAAAGCGCTCCAGCCCACAGGCCTCAGGGTGGGAATCACTCTCGTGGGATGGAGGAGTAGAGTGAAGGCCAGGATGGTGGCAGGTCAGTGAGGTCTCACAATGGCTTTCTTAGCCCCGTCCTTAGTCAGCTTGGGTGCCAGGAGCAAGTGAGCCCCTAGGAAATGGCAAGATTGAGTCAGGTCCATCATTCTAGGCAGACAGGGGTTATGGGAAGAGATCAGATCTTTTTTTTTTTTTTCTTGGGACCGCAGATACCCATACCATCTCCCGACTGGCTGGTGAGAACCCGGCTGGCGTAGCAGCTGCTGTTCTTGAGCGGAATGCCCCACGGCCAAAGCTGTCAGGACACCTGGCATCCAGACTGGCAACGGTCCCTTTGTAGAGAAGGGAGGAGTCCTGGATACCACGTTTTCTTCCCCTGGCAGCTGCTGATTGATTCTTTGCGAGGTTTTTAGACGTCATTGGTCACAGAGAGGGAAGCTGTGTCTGTATATCTGCTCATCCTAGTTTTAAAGGTTTTTTGAATGAAAATAGGATTGACAATTAAAGACCATAGAGAAAATTATCAATTATTAAAATCTTCACAATATGCTTCACTCTAAGGAAAAACTATAAAGCTGCCTCTTACACAGGCTTATTCTTACAAGATCTGATTGTGCAACAAAAGACTTCTGAATGCTTATGCTGGTTCCTGACTTTTGCATGCACAATTTTCTTAAGTACCTCAATTTGCAAATAAACGGTATGCACGTACATGCCCGAGAATGAATGTAACCAGCTTTTTCCTCCACTCCCGCCGCCCGGGTTAGACAGGGTGTTGTCCTGTTTATTCTTATCTCCCAGCCAATGTGTAATAGAATAAGCAAAACATAACATGCTGGTACAAAGGGCCTGTTGTTTTCAGCTTTCTAATTGTGCTCCTTTCTGCTGGGGAAGGAAGCAGTCGTAAATTTCTGTCATTATCTTAAGTAGCAAGGTTCCACAGCTTTGAGGAATTTTCTTCGCTTGTTCTTTGTTGGCTTTACTTGAATTTTTGATCCTTCAAACCGAAACCACCATACTTTTAAACAATCCTTCTTTAGATTTCAGGGGATGTGACCTCCTGATTTCAAGGCAAGATGCAGCCATAGTGATTTTTTGCCTCAGGAATCAGACTGTGAGCCTTAAATTAGTATGCCTTTCAGTTCACCATGGCTGCCAACTTCTCGACTTTCTCTGATGTGCTACATAGTTTTGTTTTGTGCGTGGGTTTTGTTACTTGTTACTGTTGTCGTTTCTTTCTCAGATTTTAATAAATTCTCAATTTTCTTTCTGCATGGATTGTTTTTTAAAAAGATGTTGAATGGGCATTTCTTTCCCCTGTTTTGCAGTATAACTCTTCTCTGCTTTTTTGAACAGGTGGGTGTGAATGATAGAAAGCAGCTCATACCATCCTTTTTTCCTGCAAAATTTTAATCCCTTGTTTACTGGCAACCCTGCCGTTGCTGTAGAGATGAACAAGCAGAATGAGCTGTGAACTGTGAGGCACATGCAAGGTGATTTATGCCCATGTGTGCTTCCCCTTTGTTGCTTTCTTTGTGTTCACTTTCTCCATTTTCTCTTTTATTTCCATTTTCCTTCTTGAGAAAATTATTTGACTTTATTTGCATCCTATGTTATAGGTGGGGACTTTCCCCTTCTACTGTGTTCTGGTTCTTTCATTTCTGTGTTCCTGAACTAGTAACTAGTCATAGTATTCCATAGTATTGTGTTCCTGAACTAGTAACTGGTATTCATGAAGGGATGTTCTTCTGGGACTCTTGGCTGGGATGATTTTGTTCGTCTTGACAAGACCAGTTTGTACTAAGCAAGGTAGGTAGTGAGAATGTGTGCGTATGTTCCGTTTTTTACAGAGCGGGTATAAGAGGATATATAATGTCCCGAAGTCATTTAGAAGCAGGAAGTCAGGGAGAAAGTAAAATGGCCTCATTTTGTGATGATTCTCAGAGTCTGGTGGTCCAGACTTAGGCAAGGCCGATCTGTAACTGTGTCTAAGGCAGCGAGTGCTTGGTTTAGGGTCTCCACACAGAAACCTTGCTGTCCCTGTGAGTGAAGACATCGTTGAAGGTCAGCATGCACTGTGGGCTGGCTTTGAGGCAGCCATAGAATCTGGATACCAGGCAAATTCCTGATCACATGAGTTTTTGGGGGGCCAGGCTCTCTCTCTTCTGTTGGAGCAACAGGCAGAGTGAACTCACAGCTTTTGGGTTAACTAGAATCTTCTTTTTGCCATTAAACAGCTGTGTTGCTTGTCAGATCGAGAAGGAGCATCTTATCATCATTATGCCGTGATTCCTCGGCCTCTGAAAGATTATGCTTAAGTGTTTGGTTTTCTTTGAACTGTTCTCCCCACACAAAGACTGCCAGTCCTGCCTTCAGAGAACACTGCTGGGGCCATCCTTCAAGAGCAATTGTCAGGCCTTTGAAAGGGCTTCCTGAAGCAGTCATTCCTCTACCTGCGTTCGTAATCTCTCTATTGATGTCATCCTAGGTTCCTAATGTCTTCCAGCCCTTGAGCCTGAGACGGCCAGTCGGCACTACCTTGCCATTTTTTCCATTACAAAGAAAAGGCTTTTTCTCTGCCTTCCCACTTATTTCTCTACTGAGGCATCATTACTGAATAGAACATACACTCCCTGGGTGAAAAAGAACAATGGAGTTCAGTGCACAAAGTTGCCTAACTTGGGATATTCCCAGTCTTGCCAGCTCTTTCTCCTTAGACCAGTACCCAGAGTGAGCAAATACTACCAGCTTCTGTACTGCTGATGCATGCATGTGGGCATGGAGCTATGCAAGTCTTTCTTTTAAGGGTAGATTTCTTTTAGGGAAAACATCAACTCTGGAAGGTCCTCAGGCGAGGTACAATGTGTGAACAGCTCTGCCATAGGGAATATTGCCAAGATGCAGCCGGAGCCCACCTCTGCACCATAGAGGCCTGTTTGCATAGAGTGGGTGAGAAATTGCCTTGTTTCTACATTTCACCCCTAATAAGTAATTGGAAGAGTGTCTCAGCCACCTTTTTTTTTTTTCTTTTTTCTTTCTTTTTTGAGACAGAGTCTCACTCTGTTGCCCAAGCTGGAGTGCAGGGGTGCGATCTCGGCTCACTGCAACCTCTGCCTCCCAGGTTTAGGCAGTTCTCCTGCTTCAGCCTCCCGAGTAGCAGGGACTAGAGGCACACGCCGCTTCGCCTGGCTAATTTTTTGTATTTTAGTAGAGACAGGGTTTCACCGTGTTGCCCAGGCTGGTCACGAACTCCTGAACTTAGGCAGTCCACCCACCTCAGCCTCCCCAAGAGCTGGGATTACAGGCGTGAGCCACTGCACCCAGCACTTTTCTTTAAGAGAAGTGTTAACCTGATTATATTAAAAGGCCACAGATGTGAGGGGGATGCACGCTTCAAAAATGGATTACTTTTTTTAAAAAAATTGAATACTAAGTGGGAGTTGAGGTACATTGCACAAATCTGCCCTGATTTAACCCCAGAGTGGAGCTCACAGTAGAACATGTTATACTGCATGGTTAACTAACCATGCTATTTATAGAGGTGACTCCTCGGAAAGTCTAGACATTGTTCCCAGAAGACGGAATGCCAAATCTGCAGTCATTGAACAAACCAAATCTGCTTCTACCTTCCCAACTAGCTTGCTAAGAATAATCACCTCCCTGTTTCTCACCATAAAATGGAAGTCTTGGAACTTCATTCGAAGAAAGTGTGGATGATAGTTGGGTTCCCCAGCCAAGACTTGGGGTAGGTAAGGAGGAGGGGGTGCTCCTGTGAGCCTGGTACTACCCTACCCACCCTGGGCCTGTGCTCCTTGGAGCCCACCTTGCTCAGTTGTTGGAAGCCGTGGTTGGCAGGTCCTAGTTTTTGAGTAGGTCTCCTCTAAGAGGACCTCAGGATGGTGCTTTTCTTTGGGGATGAGCCAGCTGCAGTTTTTGCTTTTTTCCGTAGATGTGCAGTCGTAGAACCTCCTGTTGGAAGCTGGCAGTTGGAAAGGGGCGGATGGACAAGGCCAAGAACTCACTCGATAAACACGTATCAACGGACAGGTCTGATGAATGCTAACGATGCTGTGGCCGCGAGGAAGCATAGACCTTTAGCCTGAATCTACACTGGGAGGTTCTAAATTTGATTTCAAGGAAGACGAGTTTTGTGGAATGTTAATAATGTGGGAAAAGGAACTATAGGCTAATTAGTTTAGGAAATAAATGGATTAAACAAACTTAAAAGAGATTCTTTACTGGAGGGCTTCTAAGAAAGCCTTTAATATTCTTATGATCCTGATTTAGTATCCTGGTATATCTGTGCATCTTGAAGACAGAGACAGAATAGGCAGTATTCCCCCAACTGTTGTGCCAAGGGACCCCTTTTTACAGTGAGCATTTTGTGGAACCACTGTGGTTTCAAAACAGACCCACCTCCTCAAAACCACTGTGGTTTCAAAACAAACCCACCTCCTCAAAACACACTTTGGAAAATGATTCTATTCAGAAATATCTGGGAGTCCCTCATACAGCTGGAGATAGAATTCACCTTTCATTCTGTCAGTGTGAGTGAGGGAGGACCTGACCTGCAGGCATCAGGCCCTGGGCAAGGGCTTTGCTTTATAGCAGTGAGGAAGCACAGGTCCTGCCCTTTCGGGACTCACAGTTTGGTGCCGGAGGCCCCCATGCTTTTCTGTTTATAGACGTCTTTTTGAGCAATTGCCCAATTCATGTATCTTTATTTATTTATTTATAAGTTGTATGCATTTAGTACAATGTTAGTATATTAGGTACACTACAAAACACATACACGAAATAGAAAATGTGAAAGGGTGAGAATAAAAATTATGAAAAGTGAATTCTATCACTTTCCCCCTTCATCCCAAAGAATTAACACTGGGATCCCTTCAGCTGCCTGGGCCCTACCCTGGAGACTCTGGCTCAGTGAATTGAGCCGCAGTCTTGGTATCTGGAAGGCTAACAGGTCCTCCCAGCTGATTCTGCTGCAGGTGTTGGAGAGCAGTGTGTGTTGTGTGGGGACTATGTGGACAGGTATCACCCGGACAGCTTGCACTGACTCCAGACCTTGCCGTCATGTCACAAGTGAGAAGGTCAGAAAGAGGCTGGAGCGTGCCGGTGAGTGGGTGAGAAAGCTCCCTGGTGATGCTTCCTGCCTGTCTGTTGCTCAGAAGGAGGCTGTGCTTCCTAGGAACTGCATCCAGTCACAGGCGGGGACTTTGGGCAAGTCACTGGGCCTCCCTGGCCTAATTTTCTTCTCTGGAAAAGTAAGGGGGTGATTTAGAATAACCTGCAGAATGTCTTAGGGCCCCTACATTTGATTTAACTGAGGTTTTTTTTTTTTTTTTTTTTTTTTTGAGACAGAGTCTCACTCTGTCACCCAGGCTGTAGTGCAGTGGTGCGGTCTCGGATCATTGCATACTCTACCTCCTGGGTTCAGGCGATTCTCCTGCCTCAGCCTCCCGAGTAGATGAGATTACAGGTGCATGCCACCACACCCGGCTAATTTTTGTATTTTTAGTAGAGATGAGGTTTCACCATGTTGGCCAGGCTGATCTTGAACTTCTCACCTCAAGCGATCCACCTGCCTCAGCCTCCCAAAGTGCTGGGATTACAGGCATGAGCCTCTGCGGCCGGCCTTTAATCAGGTTTTTTATTTGAACAGGGTTGGAGGTGATTCAGTTTCCTTCAGCAATTTAAAATACATGTATATTTTCTTTTTGATGTAAGAGCTAGTTAGATCATGAGGCTTGGATTTTCTTGGACTCAGTGGGCACCTAGGCAGTAGTAGGTGTTTAAATTTTAGGCCCCCAAGCAAAAGTTTCGAAGGGGGCCTCTTTTACCCTTGTTAATTGCAAAATAAACAGATCTCAAGGGCAGGGGCCCCTTTTCATGATAACTGCCCCTGTTTTGTGCACCATCAGTGAAAAGCATCATTTCAAATACTCCATCAGGAGTGGGTTCCATCACTGAAGGCCTCCTTCCTTCAGCCCAGCAATTTACCACTCAGACCCCCTCCTTTGACCCCTCAGAGTCAGTGCCTAACCTGCCCCCCAACCCGTCACATGTCTTTAGCTTCCAGATATCTCCATTTGCAAGCTAATAAGTTGCACATACATATGTTTGAACAGTTGTCAGGCTTGTCTGCTGCTCAAACTGTGCTTTAGTTTAAAACAACAGAGAACTCAGAGGGGGGGAATGGATGAAGACATTTCAGATGTGCCTGCAGGTGGTGGTGTTCTGACCTTGACAGTCAGTTTTAAATGACTTGTCAAGTACCAATGTGTGCTTCTGGGCATCCCCACCTGGAAGATATTATGTCCCCTAGGCTTTATGTGCCCCAGCAGGCAGGCACGAGGTCCTTGGATTTTGTTTTCATTGATGGAAGGTTAATGCATGCATGGCAGAACTTTACTGAGAGGGCCCCAGCTACAAACCCTGTTTTCATTTAATTCTGATCTCTCTTCTCCCTTGGCCTTTCCCTCCCTGCCCCCAGACCTCTTCCCTCTGGACTCTCTCCACTCCCCATCAGCCCTCCCTTCTCTACCACAGCTGCCCCCACCACCACTTCTTTGGCTTCAAACCATTTCTCCTGGCTTTGATACCTCCTTGCAGAGCTGTAAGCAATCAGGAGATTGTGGGTCCCAGAGCTCAGCAGGGGGCACTGCCTGATGGGGGCTCGGCCCCAGTCTCCAGGCCACTGCACTAAATTGCACCCAGAAAGCCTGCCCAGGCCCCTGTGCCTGTCCCGGTAACCACTCGGGTGCAGCCCTCAGAGGCGGCATCTCCTCAGCTTAAGTGTTGTCTGGGGAGAACCTCTTAGGATTATTCTAACCTTTCCAGTGGTCCAGGTTCATCTGTCTGAATTTTACCTGTTTAAACTTGGAGTGTCTCCCATGCCCTCAAAGGCTGCACATGCTTGTGCTGGAAGTTGGGGTGAGGAGAATAAATGGACAGATGAAAGGAACCTATTGGATTCATCCTCCTGCCTACCAATACTTTGATAGTTTCAAGTTATTTGAGGGTACAGTTGATGGTCCTTTATCCAGGGAACACTTCTTCAGCTTCCTTGTCCAAGGCTCCTGCATGTTCAGGGAGACCTGCACTGTGTTTCCAAAGGTAGAGATGAGGGAAAGGGTGCTCGTTCTCAGGACCACGTGCACATCTTCTCGCTCTGTAATACTTCCTTAACCTTGGGAAGAAGTAAGCCCAGAACTAGATCTTACTTCTCTGATGGATAATACCACCAGCAATGGGCTCCACTGTTCGGTGGGCTCGTGGGGACGTATGAAGGAGAGGGTCCCTGCCTGGCCCCTTAGATATCTTGCTGAGATCTCACTTAGAATCTAAGAGGAAGACCAGTGCCTGCCAACCTGTCCTTCCAGAATCCGGAGGTCTTCCCGAGGCCATAGAAGTGCATCACACTGTCTCGCTCCAAGGACTCAAACCACTTTCTCTTTATACCCCCTGCCTGAGGGGCACCTCTGTAAGGGAATCTTATGACTTACCTTTGGCACAAGTCCTACCCTGGGATTTCCCAGTTAGAATGCTGAGTAGAGGAGGCTGAGAAATATGTGGTATGAGAGTGACTGGACCATGTTTCCTACCACTGGGAGGAGCCTGCTGTCAGAGAATGTAGGAGAAGCAGAATAAGGGAGAGAAATGGCATTCACTCTGTGCCCCTGCCCTTCCTATGGATCTCTCAGCCTTCAAATAAGGACTTTATTTGGTCAAAGCTGGTTGAGTTGAGTTTCTGTTGTTTACACCCACAGCCCTGAATAATTTACAGAGGGACACTTCTCTTTTGCTTTTTACAAGCAAAAGCATCAGTTAGACCTTAGGATTGGGAAGGGGAGTCAGTGGTGTGGACCTAAAAGGAAGAAGCTGAGGCACCAAATATAATTTAAAACGTTTTATTGAGCCAAAGTGAAGATGGCTGCCTGGACAGCTCAGACCCAAGGAACCTTGGATATGAACTCCCTTCTGCCTTTGTTACAAGCAGGTTTTTAGAGGCAAAAAAAGGGGACAAGGAGTGGGCTGTACAAAGTGGTTTGTTAGGAATTTTCGTGGGTTTTAGAAATAACATTGATTAGTGATTGGCTGTACGTTGTTAAGCTATAGGGGTGGGTTGTAGAGTCTGCTGTGGCGTCGTTAGGTGGATTTATAGCTATCATAACTCACCTTCTTCAGATTAAAGATCTTGGTTGCTTTGAGTAAACCAGACAGTGTCTGGACTGATGAAGGTCCACCTCTGGCCTTCAGATTCTTTAATGATGATATCACCTGACTTTATAGCTTTCGGGATGTCCTCAGATAATGTCTCCTCTCACAAACAAGCTCCAGGTCCTTCCACAGCCCTGCTATCACAGGCTCCCTGCAACTTCCTTCCAGACTAGCCCTTTCCTCCCCCTCACCAGCCTGTGCTAAGACCTGGAATCCTTGCTCCTCGGAGCGGCCTCTCTGCTCTGCCCCTCCCATGTTTTTCCACCCACCAGGAAGGGCAAGCTGTGCTTTCTGCTTCCCTGAGGAGTTTCTCCTGCTGGGTGATGAGTCCCAGCAGGTGCTGACAGTGGATCAGGGCCCCGGCTTCTATAGCTCTTGGCCTCTGAAGCACAGGGCAGGTGGATCCTAATGGTGAGTTGTTTGCTTGAGCTGAGCTGCAGAAATGGGTTGGAGCATGAGCACGGGCAAGCCCCAGACAACCAAGAACATTTCAAATTCTGCTTCCCACAGGATGGAATGTGAGATTGATGCTCAAGGGACCTCTGCCCTGGCTGTGTCCAAGCTCTTGACCACCACAAGAAGGAATTCAAGGACAAGTTGGAAGATAAAGTACACACTCAGGAAAAGGGAGTTTGGTATACTGAAGAGAGTAGTCCTGTGCAAGGGAGGTTGGGGTTTCCGTAACCAAGGGGTGGACTATCCAGCTGAGCTGGATCATTGAAATTATGTAGCAAGGTGGTCTGTGGGTAAATCTTTCAAACTTGCAGTTTAATCCTGAATTGTTAATATAAGAACAATAGGTGTGGTTTATTACCACAGAAACCCCTCCAATTGGTTCCTGCTCTGGCCCTGTTGGGGACTCATATGATGGCTTAATAATGAGCACAAATCCTGGCAAATATTGCCATACTCCGGAAAGTTCTGAGTTGCTTCTTCATTTGTGGCAGTCCCACCTTTTAGACGGCCGCCTTTCACTCTGTGGAGAAGGTCTGGTTTCCTGGGCTTAGGATGTACCCCAGGTATTTAATTTTTGGTTTTAGAAATCTGGGCCTTGGATGGAGAGACCTGATACCCAAAGAGGGAGGTTAGGACTTTCCCGGGAGGTTAGGACTTGAGTGGCATTCTTCTCTGAGTCCTCTTCAGTGGGGCTGCATACAAGGATGTCATCCACATATTGGAGAATGACTCCCCATTTCTAGCTCTAGCTCCCTTTATTCTTGTGCCAAGGCATTTCTGAACACGTGAGGGCCATCCCTGAAGCCCTGAGGCAGTACTGTCCAGGTGTGCTGCTGGGTAATACTAGTTCCAGGATTAGTCCTCTCAAGAGCAAACAAATACTGAGAGTGAGAACGCAAAGGGATACCAAAAAAAAGATATAATACCGTGAACCGGTTGGTCTCCCGGTATTCGGGTAAGTATGGCGTAAGGATTTGGCACCGTTGGACGTAAAGGAATTACAGCCTCATTAATGGCTCTCGAATCTTGAATTAGACAGTATTCTCTATTTGGTTTTTGGGTAGGGAGGACCAGGAGTATTACAAGGAGACTGACGTGGAATCAGGAAGCCATGTTTTAAAAACTTGTCAATTAGAGGTTGGAGTCCTTGCCTGGCTTTTGGTTTGAGAGGATATTGATGCTTGTGTGGGAAATTATTTTTGTCTTTTAAAGAGGTGTTCACTGGCTGAGCATAAATTGCTTTGCCAGGGATTTCTTGGTCCCATATTTGTGGGTCTGAGGCCTTATTTTGGGAGGGATCTCCTGTCATTCTGAGGCTGGCTTAGGAAACGATACTGCCAAACAGGAGGCCCTCCGGGGCCTGATAAGTGTGAAGTGGCCTGTGGGGTGGCTAGGAAGTCCCATCCCAGTGAGAGTAGAATACTCTGGCATAACTAGAAATTCATGAGTCACCGTATAGTTTCTTAGCCCGCAGTTCAGAGGCACTGTAAAGTGTTCTGATTTTTGGGGTGCCATTGACACCCATGACAGTGTGGCTTTTGGAAGATAAGGGCCTAGAGTGGCCGTTTAGGACAGAGTAACTTACCCCTGTGTCAGTTAAGACATTGATATTCTTAGTTGCCATGTCAAGAGTCACCTGAGGTTCCTCAGTTGTGATGACCAGGCCTTTTATGGGAGCTGCCGAGAACCTCGGTCCCCTTCAGGCCTCAGTTATGGCCATTTTGGATTGGGTATCCTCCTCCTCCTTTGGAGCTGAGGGCAATCCCTTTTCCAATGACTCCCCTGCTTGCAGTGAGGACAGCGTCTGGGTGGGCTCCCCTGCAACAGGTCTTCTTCCAATGTCCTGGCTTCCCACACTTGAAGCAGCAGCCACTGCCTGCAGGGTTTGCTGTGGGGCCTTTTTGGTCCATGGGTGAAGCACCTCTCTGGGTGACCCTGAGGTTGCAGGGTGCTGCTTATAGTGACTGCTATCATCTGGGCCTGCTCTCTATCCCATCGTTTGCCACCCTGGGTCCTTTCAGCCTTCTCAGCCCGTCCCTGTTACTGAATACCTGGAGAGCCACATCAAGCTTTGGTTTAATAGGCATTTGGAGCCTCAAAGCCAACTTCTGTAATTTTCTCCTGAGGTTGGGTGCTGACTGGCGTGTCAAGTGTGTCCCTAGTTCAATCTGGCATCAGTACTGAGGTCAGTGTTAGCATATTAAGGCCTTCACAAGGCGACCCTGGAACAAAGCTTGGTCTTCATCCTTTGCTTGAGTTGCTTCCCTTATTCTATCATAGTTCACAGGCTTAGTATACATTTTTTATCCCTTCCACTAACCAGGCTGCCATATGATTCCATTTTTTATTCCTCCCACTAACCAGGCTGCCGTATGATTCTTTTTCTTGGATTAGCCTGGCCCTTGTTGATAGTTCCAGTTGGGGTCGTTGTTGGGCACAGGCGCGGCTCCCACAGTGTAGAGTTCAGGGCTCCCAGCTAATGAGTTGTCAGCATAAGCCTTGGCCTCCACCCAGATACACTGCTTTTCCTCCAGGGTGCAACATGTGGACAAGGTAATAGGAATCACTCCCCAAGTTAACTCAAGTGAGAGTGAGAGAGCCTGAAACTCCTCCATGAATTTAGTTGGGTCCTCTAAAAATTGGCCCAACCTTTGGCTACATCATGCTAGATCAAACACTGAAAAAGGTACCTGCACATGGATAGTTTCAGCATCCCCACTGGCCACCTCCCTAAGTGGGCATAACTTAGAATGGTTAGGAAGGTAGGAAATGCCACTGTAGGTGACCCTGGCAGGGCTCTGTTCCTTCAGTAGGGAGGGCATCTAGGTTGGTAAGGAGATGGGCTAACGAGAGACTGAGGGCTGCAGGTGGTGGAGCTAGGAGAAGACTGGGGAGTTGGAGGTGAAATTGGGTGGGAGGGAGGAGTGGGGAGTGCTAGACCTGGGTCTGGGTTAGGAGGTGGGGGAAGGGCTATGAGAGGTATATTCCCAAAAACCGTATCGTCTAGGATATCTGGTTCCCATTTCATTCTCCTAAAGGGATGTGAGTCTAACAAAGGCAGCAATTCCTGCAACGGTCAAGGTTCTAACAGGGCCACAAAGGCCTGTGCACAGGGTATTTCAGTTCAATTCTCCTGACATTTAGAAAAAAGATCTAATTGCAAGATGGTATTAAAATTCAGGGTCACGTTCTCTCACCATTGCACCCCATTCTTTTTCCATTTTTTTTCTTTTTTCAAAAAAGAAAAGAAAGACAGGGTCTCACTTTTTTACCCAAGGCTGAAGTGCAGTGGCACAATCACGGCTCCCTGCAGCCTCATCCTCCCAGGCTGAGGTGATCCTCCTACCCCAGCCCCCTGAGTAAGCTGGGACTATAGGTGTACACCACCATGCCTGGCTAATTTTTTGTGTGTTTTTTGTAGAGATGGGGTTTCACCATGTTGTCCAGGCTGGTCTCAAACTCCTGAACTCAAGCAATCCGTGCGCCTAGGCCTCCCACAATGCTAGGATTACAGGCGTGAACCACCACACCTGGCCCTTGTACCCTGCTTTCTAAAAGAGAGTTACCCAAGGCCTTGACTTGTCTTTGGCATGAAATGAAAGGAAGAAGAGGAAAGTTAACATATTCCCTCATGGAGAGACTGGTCCCAGTATTTATGAAATGCTGCATACACGAGTGTGGTGCTTACAGTTGGCCAGATCCATGGCCATGCCAGAAGAGACAAGCATCCTTGTTCCCTTGGCTGGCTGCCATGGTGTCCAAGTATCCTTGCCCAGGCATCCTTGCCCCTGGGGCTTTGAAAACGAGAAGGCTTTTGAGGTCTAGTAGGACGAGTTATGGCATAATTTGAAAGCAGCAAGCATGCCAATATCCATCTGAATATTTATCAAGTAAAACTTGGGAATAGAGGTGATTTAGCATGGCCAATAAACAAGGACCTTGAAGGGAGCTGTTAAGAACTTTAGGCCTAGATTTGGCATTCCGGAGGACGGTATCTAAGATGCCTATCTTGCTGGGTCCAAAGAGGTCTCTAAGCGTTCGTGTGAAGTACGAGGAAGCATGAGAAGAGAAGATCACAGGAGCTGAGTTTAAAGAAAATGGGAAAGAGAAAACAGTTCTCTGCCAGGGTCAGTGTTTTGGCACAGCTGGTCCCTTGGGAGAACAGAAGCCTCTTCCCGGGCAAAAGTCATCATGCTCCTTGGAAGCCATCCAGCCACTGCACAGTACAAGGTATAGGATTTTACCCTACCACCCTACCATGGTGCCTCAGACCTGCCACCTCTGCTTGTCACCCAAGATGATGGAGAGAGAGCACTACTTTGGAGTCAGTGCTCTATCCCCAGCTCTGCCATTCACTGCTGTGCCCAGTTACTCCCTGGTAAGCTGCCATAGACCACTCATCTCCAGAACTCTTGTGGATAAGATTATGTGTAGATGCCAGTGCATCTTAGGTCCTCAGCAGATACCAGTTCTTTGCTTCAGTAGTCTTAGGAGAATTTGGTGGTTTTATGGGTCAACAAACACATCAGTTTTGTGGCTTATTAGTGTGAATCACAAATTCTACAGTTCCTGTCAACCCAGAGTGTCTAAAATAATAGCTCTGGGGAGACAATAAAAATAGGTGTGGTGACTTAGCATGGTCGTGTGACGACATGAAAGGTTTGTCACAGAGTTGTTGAGCCCACATTCCTTACACTGTGCACATTGGGATTTCTCCATTGCAGAAGGAGCATTTAGAGCAGCACCAACATTTTTGTTAGGTTTTCCTTCAAGGCTGTAGCTTGAACTTTGAGTATACATACTCACTTTTCTTCCCCCGCAGAAGAAAAGTAAAGAAGGCAGTAAAGGTAAAGAAACCAGACATTACTTGATTCAGCTCAAAATGTATTTTTTAGTTCCTTTTCCACATTTAATAACAATTAAAGGCCGGGCGCGGTGGCTCACGCCTGTAATCCCAGCACTTTGGGAGGCCAAGTCGGGCAGATCACGAGGTCAGGACATCGAGAGCACCCTGGCTAACACAGTGAAACCCCATCTGTACTAAAAATACAAAAAATTAGCCAGGCGTGGTGGCGGCGCCTGTCGTCCCAGCCACTCGGGAGGCTGAGGCAGGAGAATGGCGTGAACCTGGGAGGCGGAGCTTGCATTGAGCGAGATTGCGCCACTGCACTCCAGCCTGGGCGACAGAGCAAGACTCTTCCATCTCAAAAAACAAAAACCAACCAACAACAACAACAACAACAAAAAAATGAAAAGAAATCTTGTACCTGATCTTCAGGGATTTAGGATCCCACCTGGATTAAACTAGACTATCCAAGCCCTGTTCGCCTGGCTTCCAGCCCTCCTGGAGTTCTGGTCCCACTAGTCAGACAAAGCTCTCTGTCCTTGACCTCTTTTCCCATCACTTTTGGATCAGAGATTGAGCCTGTCAGCTCCTGAAACAGCTGTCTCTGGTCTGTTCTCAGTGTTATCCGAGCCATTATCTGACCTGAGTCTGAAAGCACCGCGTGGTGGAAACTTCTGAAAGGGCCCTGTGTCACCCTCCCCGCGTCTTCCAAATGGAGCTTTAGAAGCCCAGACTCTGAAGGTTAAGACCAAGCGTGTGGCCAGCAGCTGCGGGGATCCAGGGCAACTCCTGCCCACCACTCTTCCTCCAAATGCCCAGCCCCTCCGTCTGTCTTCACAGGCCAGCCCTCCTGGGGGCATACGCAGCATTTTGTAAATAGTGCCTGTGTGTCTTGGTTGAGATAATCTTGTAGCCCAGAATGGAATGTCTCAAGACACTTTGCAAAAGGGATTTTATTATTTTTAGGGACAGGATCTCCCTCTGTCACCCAGGCTAGAGTGCAATGGCACGATGTGGGCTCATTGCAGCTTTCACCTCCCAGGCTCAATCCGTCCTCCTCAGCCTCCTGAGTAGCTGGGACTATAGGCATGTGCCACCGTGCCTGGCTAATTTTTCTATTTTTTTTTTTAATAGTGACAGGGCCTGACTATGTTGCCTAGGCTAGTCTTAATCTCTGAGGCTCAAGCAGTCCTCCCTCGTTGGCCTTCTAAAGTGCTGGGATTACAGGAATGAGCCACTGTGCCCAGCCCAAAAGGGATTTTAATTTTGTAAAAGGACCAACCTTAAAAGAGCTTTGAATAATGTTTCTTTAGTACAATTCTTTTTTTTTTTTTTTTTGAGATGGAGTCTTGCTTTGTCACCCAGGCTAGAGCCCAGTGGTACAATCTCAGCTCACTGCAACCTCTGTCTCCCAGGTTTAAGTGATTCTCCTGCCTCAGCCTCCTGAGTAGCTGGGATTACAGGTGCCCACCACCACGCCCAGCTGATTTTTGTATTTCTAGTAAAGACGGAGTTTCGCCATGTTGGCCACGTTGGTCTCAAACTCCTGACTTCAGGTGATCTGCCTGCCTTGGCCTCCCAAAGTGCTGGGATTACAGGTGTGAGCCACCGCGCCTGATCAGTGCAATTCTTTTATGTTTTTGTTCCCCACCTCGTTCCCATCTTCCATTCCTTAGGTACAGTACTTTATGAGCTTTTTGTATAACCCTGTGTTCCTTCATGCAGATGCAGGCCAATTAGACGATACAGATTATTACTCTTCCTTTTCTTAAAAGAAGATAGAACACACCCCCTATTTTACACTGTGCTTTTGTCAATTATCATTATCTCCTAGATATAATATTAGGCCTTAAAGAGTTTCTCATTCTTTTTTATTTAGCTGCATAGTATTCTGTTCTATGGATGTTCTCAGTTATACTTTTCCAAAATATGGATCTTTGACTTTTTCCAAAATGTTACTGTTGTAAACAGTGCAGCGTTGAGCACCTGGTATATTTAAATAGTGAATCACAAAGATTTCATGAACATCCCCCCACATTGTGGGAGGTGAGGATGGGCCTGCACTTTATTTATCCCTCCCTGGTGCTCGGTCACTGTAGGAACCACATACAGTTTCTGTCTGGGGAAATCTTTTTTTTTTTTTTTTTTTTTTTTTTTTGAGACGGAGTCTCGCTCTGCCACCCAGGCTGGAGTGCTGTGGCCAGATCTCAGCTCACTGCAAGCTCCGTCTCCTGGGTTCACGCCATTCTCCTGCCTCAGCCTCCCGAGTAGCTGGGACTACAGGCGCCCGCCACCTCGCCCGGCTAATTTTTTTGTATTTTTTAGTAGAGATGGGGTTTCACCGTGTTAGCCAGGATGGTCTCGATCTCCTGACCTCGTGATCCGCCCGTCTCGGCCTCCCAAAGTGCTGGGATTACAGGCTTGAGCCACCGCGCCCGGCCGGGAAATCTTAAAAGCAGGAGAATATCAGCACTTTTGCGTAGCTCACTAATACTTAGAGAAACCCACATCCCATAGCAGGGATGGAGATAAGAAAAATAAGTCTTTCACCCCCAACCTAATGTGTCTTGGTGAAGATGTTACTCATTTAGGTCCAAATCCTTATTTAATAAACCAAGTGGAAGCCATAATGACTCCTTTTCAGCAGTTTTGTAACGCTGTAGTTCTTCAGGTTTCACTAATTTTAACAGTTCTGTAAAGTTGTGTTCATCCTATTTTCACTAACTTTGGAAGTTTAAAGAGAACCTCTGTTAAAAAAGTAAATCCACATACCAAGTGTTTTTAAATAGCATGGAGAAATGCCATTTATTTTTATGGTTAAAAGAAGTAAGTATTGTTTATGCTTCTTTGGGCTTTTGGGTTTATTTATTTAGGTGGTGCCTTGTCGCTGAGTGAATGGCAGTAGCTGGTGTGGGGACCTGCAGCAGGGCTTTCAGGACAGGGCGCTCCCCCCACGGTTTCAGTGGTGAGCAGGCGAGAGCTTGCCCAGATCCTGGCCCAAAAGGCCAGCCACCAGTCTTACTTACAAAGTAAAGGGAAGATATTTCTACCATATTGAGGAAAAAATGAAGGGGAAGGCTAATGCTGCCTTTTTTGTTAAAATGGAAGGATGTTGAGAAGAGACTTTCAGTGGTTTTAATCTTCAGACTGGGGCAGAGGCCAAGCGTGATTTGAATACAGAGAAAGTGGAGTGACATCACAGAAAGGGAAGTGGAAAGTGGTGGCTTCCGGAAACAACCAGATACGTCCGAATTTCCAGGCTCCTCAAGGAAGAGTGAGTTGAGCTGGAGCTGAGTTGCTGAAACCTTTTTTAACGACTCCATTGAACATCCCTATGCCCCTGGCATGTAATTCTAGAGCAGACCACCCAGAACTCACTTTTAAATAGTAGGCAGAGCCTATGCTGCTACCCTGTTATGGTTTCATGTTGGCCAGACTAATCTATTTTATTTTTTTGTAGTGACATCAATGGGAGGCAAGCAATAGATGTGATTTATCTCAGCCTTAGTAAGGCATGACAATGAGAACACATTCAGAAAATGTTCTTTACCAGCATGGCAAAATTTGTTTGTATCTCTAAAAGGCAACCATTTTAGTGGATACAAAATTAACATAAGCCATAGACCTCTGCACCCTGTGTGTGCAAACACACACACACACACACAAGCATTCAGCCTACTGACCCCACCCATGACTCTTTGCAATAGACACACAGAAACACAGTGATCCCCAGGCTGGTTTGGCAGGGCACTCATTACATAGAGTGAACAGACAAAGAGAGCTATCACAGAAGGGCTGAGAGGTCCAGAGAGCATGGCAGACAAGCCGCTGGTCATTTGTGTCACACACTCAGGCCCCTTTGCGGGCCCTCTGACCCCTCTAAGGATGTGTTGATCTTGTTAGAAGCTGAAACAGCAGCAGGAGGGTCATTTTGTTGTGCTTTCAAATGAATGCCTGATCAACTGTGAAATAGACTTGTGCTTGTCTAGTCTTAAAGACCAAGGGAAATGACTTTTCCTAAAAAGAAAAGTTTAAGGAAGTTGTCTGTTTATTTGTTTTTTTTTTTAATGGCTAAAATTTGCTGTTTTTGCTTTAACAAAACACCTCCCTGCGCGGCCTAATTCCAACAGCAGAATATCTGATTACCCCATGCTGAATAATGCACTTTTGTTTATTTGCTTTGCTACCTTCCAGACTTTTCTTTTCTGGGCTAGATAATCCCAACAGCTTTGAGTTCCGTTTTTATAGCTTCTGTTTTCCTATTCTTTGGTCATCTCAGTTGCTTTCTGCTGGAGCATTTTCTGATTCTCTTCATTGCTCGGAAGTTAAAAAGTCTGAAACCAGACACAACAAGCTGGAAAGGTGTCTCCATAGCTGACGGCAGGAACCGTTTATCGAGCTCTGAACTCTGCCTCGTGTTGCGCTGAGTACACATCATGTATCATCGCGTTTAAGACTTGCGTCCTCTATGGGATAGATGCCATTTGGGCATTTTGTAGATGAGGAAACTGAGCGAAGATGATTCTGTATCTCACCCATTTCCTAAGTGATAGAGCCGAAATTCTACCCGGGTCCCTGCCTGTGGAGCCTGCAGTCTGAACCATTATCCTTGGTGCCACAGTTTCACTCACCTGTCCCCTAATCTTTTTCTTTTCTTTTGTGAGACGGAGTTTTGCTCTTGTTGCCCCGGCTGGAGTGCAATGGCTCAATCTCGGCTCACCGCAACCTCCGCCTCCTGGGTTCAAATGATTCTCCTGCCTTAGCCTCCTAAGTAGCTGGGATTACAGGCGTGTGCCACCACACCCGGCTAATTTTGTATTTTTTAGTAGAGACGGGGTTTCTCCATGTTGGCCAGGCTGGTCTTGAACTCTCGACCTCAGGTGATCCGCCCACCTCGGCCTCCCAAAGTGCTGGGATTCAAGGCGTGAGCCCACACGCCCGGCTTATATGAAATGCTAACGGCTGTACTGGGCAGTTGACTCACCTTCTATTTATCTACCTTTCCCTCCTTCATTAACACATGGTTAGTCATGCCTTCCTTCAGGCTGGTCTGCACGTTCATGTTGTTGAACTGCTTTTCCAGGTTCTTTGAATCTCACTGAATTCTAATTTGGTCCTTCTAGAGCGTGTTCACCTCCCGTAACTTGATTCTCTGGAGGATCTAATGAGGTCTCTTAACGGACAAGCCTCCTGGCTGGCTTTTAGGTGTCTACTGCCCTTTGTGACATCATCCGTCCCACTTACCGTGGCTCTCCCCCAGGTGCCCACACCAGGTTGAGTGGAAGGAGGTGTAGATTGAGCAAGCTGTCTGGGAGCAGTGAATTTTTAGGTCGTAGCTATTTTTTCAAATTTGGAGAATTCATCAGAGTTTTACAATAGCCTCAGAAGTAGGGCAATCTCACTTAGATTTTGTTTCCAGTGCACAGTTACTGAGCACTCATTGCTATCACTGAGAAGCCCAGGCATTGCCATGCTGTCACTTGGTGGAGGCCATGCCTTTGGAGTGAGTATGAAAGATACTCAGGTGACGATGAATTGTATCACAGCCAGCTTACTCTGCAGGCCCTGGCGTGGAAGTGACCCTTTGCTACTATTTATTTATTTATTTATTTATTTATTTATTTATTTTGAGACGGAGTCTCGCTCTGTCGCCCAGGCTGGAGTGCAGTGGCGGGATCTCAGCTCACTGCAAGCTCCGCCTCCCGGGTTTACGCCATTCTCCTGCCTCAGCCTCCTGAGCAGCTGGGACTACAGGTGCCCGCCACCTCGCCCGGCTAGTTTTTTTGTAGTTTTTAGTAGAGACGGGGTTTCACCGTGTTAGCCAGGATGGTCTCGATCTTCTGACCTCGTGATCCGTCTGTCTCGGCCTCCCAAAGTGCTGGGATTACAGGCCTGAGCCACCGTGCCTGGCCTTTGCTACTATTTATTAAATGAGAGAAGGAAGGGATATAGAAATAGGAATAGCAGTGGCGATTAAAGTGAGTTTGCTTTTTGCTGAAGACCTCTAGTGTGATTTCCCCAATGTATACGAATTTAACCAGAGGAGGGTACAACAGGAATCACCATTACAGTTACCCTCCAAATTAAAATGAAAGTCAAAAATCTCTCACAACACGTTTTTTAGGAACAACAACAACAAATAGTCAGTGTTCCAGCGTCTTCTTAAGCCCCCCAAAAGAGGATTTCAAGAACCTTCAGTCTTAGTTTTTCTTCTCTCTAGTTCTTGCTTCCTCTTTGACATCGTGGCCCTGCCTCTTGGATACCCTAAGATGTCAAATCAACAGGATGACTCCTGAGGACCCTTTGAGATGGTTGCCCTCGTTGTAGGTGTAGCTTGATGTACTCTTGTGTTTATGAACCCAGAGGTGTTTAGAAACACTCCTGGGACTATTCTCTAACTTTCAGGTGGAACCAGAAAAGAGAAAATTTCTGTTCTTCTGATCATTTGTCAAATTCAGCTCGAAACAGGATCTTGAGTACAGAATATTTTTCCTGGTTGCTGCATAGCTCAGTTAATCTGTGTACTGTGGGAGACCATGGGAGTGTGTTATTGAGAGCATCTGCAGAAGGGTGGAACCAGGAGCTCATGGCTCAAGCAGGAAAATGTTTCATTATTTGCAGAGCAAGAGAATGAAACTCCTGAGACCTGAATTTCAGGGCTCCTTGAAGTGATGGATGCATTCTTTTACCTTGTTGGAGAAAAAGAATACAATAAAATCGAGAAAGTAACTATTCTTTTACACTTCTTTTTTCTCAGTTTTACTCTCGAGTTTTTTGGAACACCACTCTCAAGTCTCAAAAATACAACTGCTTCCCATTTGGTGAGGTTTTTTTTTTTTTTTTTTTTTTTTTTTTTTCCATTTGGCAACAGCATTTTCCTGTGTTTTAATGGCACCAAAATTAACATGACTGTTTTATTTGACAGAAACAACTTCAAGTTTTATATTACACGCCCTACCAAAGAATCTTTGATTTTTGCCCTGCCATTTCCCAAGCATAGCTTTGAAAACACGGCTGTTTAACTGCTGTTGCAGAAGAGATGGCCAGGGGAGCACAGCAGATTGGGGAGGAGAAGGGAGCGAATGGAGGAGAGGAGGGAAATTGGCCTCCCCAAGTTACTATTTTAAAGTTTGCTTGCCTACTGAATAGCTCAATTTACAAATCCTACTGGATATGGTTTTGTGCTTCCCCATTTTTGTTTCCTGTTGAAAGTGTGATGAATGCCTTGGTGGAAGACCGGCCCTGAGTCCTGCTGTTTTGCCTGTGCCTCTTCACTTACGAAGGCTGAGCCCTTCTCTCCCCTTGAGAGGGGAGACCATGTTGTCGAAGGCATCTCCAGGGAGATGGCCAGCCCGGAATTTCTTAGGAGGCGGGACCTCAGATCCCAATCAGAAACACTCCAGGAAACATACATCTTTATTTGTTAAACAAGTAGTGTTGTGTGAAATAAATGAAGTGAACGTTCCCTTCCAGGGGAGCGCCCTCCCTTTGCGCTGACACTTTGAAGCTCAGTTGTAAGGGTTTCGGTTGGAACATGCAGTGTTCTTCGTGCCTTGGCTTGGGTTCTAGAGAATGTTGTTTCCTCATTTAGTAATTGGAGAGTTAATGGGGCTCTTTGTGATGCTACCGTGGAAGAGAGACTCTTTTATTCCATTCAGGGACGGTAATTAAAGTGGCGCCCATCAGCGTGGTTAGAGTTAAGGTTGTTTCAGCTTTTCCAGTATAAACTCATATTTCAGGGGTTTATAACTAGCTATAAAAGTTTGCTTCTAGCTACAGACCTGGCATATTCAGTGTCAGCCTAGGAATAACCTTTACTTTTAAAAGTATTTTAAAAGGAT
>NW_016805186.1:2695364-2719043 GCF_001698545.2 Rhinopithecus bieti | reverse complement strand
AAATTCTGTTTAGCTGTTTATAACTGTTGTTACAAGGATTCAAGGAAATAAAATAGCTTTTCTTTTTTTTAGCAAAACCTGTGACCCATAGTTTTTTAATGTGGACAAAGTTATTAGATTTTTTGTGTGTGTCTTCAAAGGAAAATACGGTGAAATCTGTGTCAAAGCTCTTCTGAAAGGGCGTTGTTTCAGTTTTCCTTGTGGCAGCAGGCAGGGCACCAGAACATGCCTCCTCGTTCTCCGAAGACATGAGCCTCCCATAGGACTGCTGACAAAGCCGTTTCGTCAACGGGCTTCAAGCTCATTGTGACAGAACTCCTGGCCAAGGAGTGCACAGCAGCCTCTTGGCAGATGGAAGGAATCTGACCAACCATCATGAGGCCATGGCCACCCTCCTCTGTCCCCCAGCCCTGTCCCTCTGGCCCTACATGTTGGGACACAGTGAGCAGCGCAGGTACAGAGCTATGATAGGGACCCACTGGAGGGACCACAGAGCCTCTTCTTTCTCTTCTCCTGGTGCACATGGTGGGGAAGGGGAGATGGTGGGGAAGGGGAGGAGGGAGTTTGGCTCTCTAGGACACTCTTCAGCTCAGTGGCATTTGTTGCAGTAAGTAGCTTTAGGTGGGGCTGTTTTTGTACATGCTGAGAGATGGGTGTGACACCCTGCACAGGTGATTGAAAAGTTCTCCAATAAAACTTTCTTTAAAACTTCATGCTAGACAGATTTACCTTTAGCCATTCTTTTTCTGGGAGCTAGGGTCTTGATTGATGTCCTGTGATGATAATGGTGGTGGTGGTGGTGGTGGTGGTTGTAATGTGGGGAAGGAGAAGAGGTATTGGTCATGGTGATGGCACCGATGATCCTAGTGGAGGTGGTGATGGCCACAGCGGAAGTGGTGGCAGTACCGTGGAAGTGGGGGAGGTGACAATGGTGATGAGTGGTCATGCCAACAGTTGGGGCTATAGACTTCTGCCTGCCTGCCTGAGCTGTTTGCACAAGTCATTGTTCATCTTTGCAGAAAGCAGCGGCTTAGGGAATCTGCCATTGTCCCTTCCCTCTACATAATGTGCCCCACTGGAACTTACAACTGGCTCTTGGTTGATCTTGTCTACCAATGCATGATAAAATTTGGTTTGTGGAAGAGATGGATACATGCCCCCTTTTCAGAAGCTGGTCTCCATTTTAGAGCCAGAGAACGTCTTCTCTTCTTTTCTGTGGCTTCTCGTTTAGGAGCAAAGAACACGGTGACCTGGAGCTCTGGAACCCCAGAGTCATCAGAGAGATAGTGGTATTTCTAACAAAATTGAAGTACCTACCACATTCTAGGAACCGTGCCCTGTGATTTACACACACTAAATCAGTAAATCCTTTTAACAACTCTGTAAAGTAAGTTTTTATCTTGACTTTACAGATGAGGAAAGTGAGGGTTGGCTCACAGGATTTGAAAATCTTCGTCTATGAGCCTCAAACCCTTTACATTTTCTTCCATTGAAGCTTCCAGATAGCTTCTTAGAGCATTCTAAAATGTTTCTTGTCTTGGGTGAGTGTATGGGAAGAAATTAATAAGAAAATGTTCCATATTTGGTTTTCTTCTCTAACTTATCATGAGGACATAGACTGTCTTTTCTTCCTACACGTTTCCTTACACTGATAGTGTACCAAGATGACCCTTTTAAAATTTGTATGGGAACTGTTTAGAGGCTCCTCCCTCATGTTTTCAGGGCTGGAACTGTGGAGTGATCTTTTCCTGACCTGACTGGTCTTTGTCCAAATAGGACATTGAGCAAGCCAGAAACCAGGCCCCAGCAGAAAAAAGCAAATAGAGATAAATAGTTATCCTCGTCCCAGTGGGATCCCTGGGCTTTCAAGATCAAAGGCCTACTTTGTGTGTGCCTGTCCATAAGCCAGGGAGAGGGGTACAGAAGCGGGCAGGCTGTAGCACAGACTCTGGTACCCAGGCTGTTTAACTCTAGTGATATTGTGATTCTCTAGTGATATTGTTTAAAAAGATTCCCATTTATAAAAATCAGAAATATAAGTGGCATTTCCTGGACACAGAATAAGAACAAGAGAGAGAAACAGATGAGAACAGAGAAAAGAAAGAAGAGGAGAAGAAGTGGCAAAGAACGGACCAGAGGCAGAAGGCGAGGGAAGCAGGGAGGAGGAACAGTGGTTGTGGTCAGCACGGGGAATATTTTTACAGGAGGCGTGGAGGGGAATGCTGTGATAGATGTTTATCCTCCCATCCTGTGGGCTGCCTTCGTTTTCTTGATAGTGTCCTCTGACGCACACATGTCTTTATATTTGATGAAGCCTGATTTGTCTATTCTGTTCTTTAGTTTCTTGTGCTTTTGGTATCATATTTAAGAATTCATTGCCTAATCCAAAGTCACAAAGATTTCTCCCTGTGTTTTCTGCTAACAGTGTTATAGTTTTAGCTCTTATGTTTAGGTCTTTGATCCATTTTAAGTGGATTTTTGTGTATGGTGTGAGGAGGGGTGTTTTGCCTGTGGGTATCCACTTATCCCAGATTTTTATTATTTAATTCATCAAATGTGTATTATATACCTATTATGTGCCAGGCATTGTGCTGGGTGCCAGGGATAGAACACTCACCAAAACAGTCATCAGTGTCGTAGTGTCTCAGGACTTGGGGGCAAAGAAAGCAATTCAAGAAATTTGAGAAGATAGACTTTTGGAGGAATTCAGCTCTTGAGCAGAGTTTTTCAAAATGTAATATGAGGAAACCTGCATAGAAGTTCCTGGATTGCCTGTTAGAAAAGCAAACAGACCAATTATACACATATACACACTATATATATACACATATATATACACATATATATACACACATATACATATATACACACATATATACACATAGATACACACGCTTTCTATATAAAATCACATACTTTAGTTATGTAAGAAACATATTTACATATATTTCTTATTATATGTATTTCTTACATATTTCTCACATCTTATTTGTATTTCTTCTTACTGTTTTTTTTGAGATGGAGTCTTGCTGTGTTGTCCAGGCTGGAGTGCAGTGGCCCAGTCTCGGCTCCGTGCAACCTCTGCCTCCGGGTTCAGGTGATTGTCCTGCCTCAGCCTCCCAAGTAGCTGGGATTACAGGTGCCCGGCACCACACCTGGCTGATTTTTGTATTTTTAGTAGAGGCGGCATTTCACCATGTTGGCCAGGCTGGTCTCGAACTCATGACCTCAAGTGATCTGCCTGTCTCAGCCTCCCAAGGTGCTGGAATTACAGGCATGAGCCACTGTGCCTGGCTGCTAAGTTTCAAGATACAAACCAATTAAACACACACACGCATATGTATATAATTACACATAAGTAATACATATAAAAAAGTTAGCTAGGCCTGTTTATTATGTCCTCTTTTATGATATATAATCACATATCTATTTTCAATGTGAAAAAATTCAGGCCTTTTCTGTGGCCTTGTTTTGAGATCCAAAGAAGTGAAGCCATTGTCTAACCACATACCTGACTGCAGTTGTGGAAGTCGTTCTTCCAAAAGCGTCTTGACAAAGACATGTTTTGATGGGAAACATGATATATCTCTGGAAAGAGAAGTAAGAAACTTTTCTCCCTTTCTTAAGTTGGATGTACTTCACAAAACAGAGAGACCACACCCGTGATGGCAGGCACGGGACCGTTTCCCTCAGCAGCTGGCTGAGGCTGCATTTTCTACCGAAATTCTCTGTTTCATAAAAGCTCCCACAAAATACCCTCGTGAGTCCCCTCCACTCACCTTGGCCAGAGGTCAGATGTGTTAACCCTGGGGAGAATCCAATACCCCATTACACCTATATTTCCTTTGCCATTCACTCCCTGAACAGAGAGGGAACAAATGCCTTGACTCTAGCTCTCTTGGCATTTGGAGCACTTGCTGGTTGTTACCATCTGATGTCATGACTACAGGTGGCTCAAGGGAGTTCTGTAAAGGAGAAACACAATGACATATTCACACCTATCTCTGTGCTTTGCCTGCATGATCCATGGGTTCATGTGTGTGAAAGAATAAAATCAGGAGAGTGACTGCATGAACTACATCAGGTGTTTAATTTTTATTATTTATTCAACTTTTTACGTTCTAGGATACATGTGCAGCATGTGCAGGTTTGTTGCATAGGTAAACGTGTGCTGTGGTGGTTTGCTGCACAGACCAACCCATCACCTAGGTATTAAGCCCAGCTTGCAGTAACTGTTCTCCCTGATGCTCTCCCTCCGCCTGACAGACTCCAGTGTGTGTGGTTTCCCCGCGTGTGTCCATGTGTTCTCATCGTTCTGCTTTCACGTGCAAGTGAGAACACGCGGTGTTTGGTTTTCTGTTCCTGTTTTGGTTTGCTGATGATAATGGTTTCCAGCTCCATCCATGTCCCTGCAAAGGACATGATCTTGTTTTATTTTATGGCTGCATAGTATTCCATGGTGTATATATACCACACTTTCTTTATGCAGCCTATCTTTGATGGACATCTGGGTTGAATCCATATCTTTGCTATTGTGAATAGTGCTGCAGTGAACATACACATGCATGTATCTTTACAACAGAATAATTTATATTCCTTTGGGTATATACCCTGCAGTGGTATTGCTTACATCCTATTTGGGTCAAATGGTATTTCTGCTTCTAGATCTTTGAGGAATGGCCACATTGTCTTCCACAATGGTTGAACTAATTTACACTCTCACCAAGTGTAAAAGCGTTCTTCTTTTCTTTGCAACCTCACCAGCATCTGTTGTTTCTTGACTTTTTAATAATTACCATTTTGACTGGTGTGAGATGGTACCTGGTTGTGGTTTTGATTTGCATTTCTCTAATGACCAGTGATGTTGAGCTTTTTTTCATGTTTGTTGGCCGCACGGATGTCCTCTCTTGAGAATTGTCTGTTCATGTCCTTTGCCCGCTTTTTAATGGGTTTGTTTTTTCTTGTAAAATTTTTTTTTTTTTTTTTGAGACAGAGTCTCGAGCTGTTGCCCGGGCTGGAGTGTAGTGGCCGGATCTCAGCTCACTGCAAGCTCCGCCTCCCGGGTTTACGCCATTCTCCTGCCTCAGCCTCCCAAGTAGCTGGGACTACAGGCGCCCGCCACCTCGCCCGGCTAGCTTTTGTATTTTTTAGTAGAGACAGGGTTTCACCGTGTTAGCCAGGATGGTCTCGAACTCCTGACCTCGTGATCCGCCCGTCTCGGCCTCCCAAAGTGCTGGGATTACAGGCTTGAACCACCGCGCCCGGCCTCTTGTAAATTTGTTTAAGTTCCTTCTGGATATTAGACCTTTGTCAGATTGATAGATTGCAAAATTTTTTTCCCTTTCTGTAAGTCATCTGTTTACTCTGTTGGTAGTTTATTTTTCTGTACAGAGGCTCCTTAGTTTAATTAGATCCCATATATCAGTTTTTGCTTTTGTTGCAATTGCTTCTGGCATTTTTGTCATGAAATCTTTGCCTGTGCCTGTGCCCTGAATGGTGTTGCCTAGATTTTCTTCTGGGATTTTTATAGTTTTGGGTTTTATATTTAAGTCTTTAACCCATCTTATGTTATTTTTTTTATAAGATATAAGGAAGGGGGTCCAGTTTCAGTTTTCTGCATATGGGTAGCCAGTTCTCTCAGCACCATTTATTAAATAGGGAATCCTTTCCCCATTGCTTGTTTTTGTCAGGTTTGTCAAAGGTCAAGTGGTTGTAGGTGTGTGGTCTTATTTCTGAGTTATATATTCTGTTCTATTGGTCTGTGTGTCCAATTTTGTACAAGTACCATGCTGTTTTGGTTACTGTAGCCTTGTAGTGTAGTTGGAAGTTGGGTAGTGTGATGCCCCCAGCTTTGTTCCTTTTGCTTCGGATTGTCTTGGCTATATGGACTCTTTCTTGGTTTCATATGAATTTTAAAATAGTTTTTTTTTTCAAATTTTGTGAAGAATGTCAGTGGTAGTTGAATGAAAAAAGCATTGAATCTATAAATTACTTTGGTCAGTATGGACATTTTCACAATATTGATTCTTCCTATCCACGAGCATGGAATGTTTTTCCGTTTGTTTGTGTCTTCTCTGATTTCCTTGAGCAGGGTTTTGTAGTTCTCCTTGAATGAACTCTTATTCACAAGTGCTACAAAGAGGAAAAATACCTAGAAATACAGGTAACAAGGGAAGTGAAGGACTTCTTCAAGGAGAACTACAAACCACTGCTCAAGGAATTCAGAGAGGACACACACCAAGGTGTTTAATTTTTAAAAAGAGAGGTGGACTGCTTCCATTACGTGAACTGACTGGACAGGAGGCTGCTTTTGTATATTCTCCAAGGGACTGAAGGGGAAAAGGTGATGATCATTAAAAATGTTGTGTTGAGCCAATGGGTGAATTTATTTTTAATCTGAAAGTGGAGAAAACTTCTGGTTTGAAAACCCAGAACCAATATAAGTAAAGATATATTAGACACATGAATACAAAATACTTTTGAATGTAAAAAAAAATCAAAACAAATGACTCCTTGGGAAAAAATATTCTTAATTTGTAACACACAAATATGAGTTTCTGAAAACAGAATAGAAAAAACAACAGTCATATAGAAAAATGAGCTAGAGATAAGAACAAACAGTTCACAGGAAAAGAGATGCAACTGTCTCTTAAACTTACGAAAAGATGTTCAACTTTGCTCATCATAGGAGAAATACAAATTAAAACTTCACTGAGATACCATTTCTTACCTATGAGGCTGGCAAACATCCAAGACTTGGACAACATACTCTTGGTGGAGTAGCAGGGGAGGCGTCGATGCAGGGGCTTCACCTCCGTGGGAAGGAGTTTACAACACCTACAAAACAAGACAGACCTTGACTCCAAATCCTATGTATTTATTCTAAGGATACACTGGCAAAAATATGAAAACATGCACACACACACACAGTTGTTTATTGGCATAGCAAAAGACTGGAAGCGGCCCAGATGCCCGTCAGTTTGGGCCAGTTTAAAGAAACTGGGATAGCCACACAGTGCAGCACAGTAGCTGTGAAAAGGAATGTTCACTGTCTCTAAGACTGCGTGGGAATCTTCAGGATATGTTGTTAAGTAAAAAGAGCAAGGTGGAGTGTATACAGTATGTTAAATGTCAGTTCCATTGGAATTTTACAAAAACAATGGAAACATAAATGATAAAAAAAATTTTAAGTGGTTACCTATGGTAGAAGGAAGTGGGGGAAAAGGTGGGGGTACAGAGAGTAAGAATTAGACTTCTCCTGACTATACTTTGTTTTGTAAATTTGATTTTTTTTTTTTTGAGACAGATTCTTGCTCTGTTGCTCAGGCTAGAGTGCACATGATCTCGCTCACTGCAGACTCTGCCTCCTGGGTTCAAGCGATTCTGCTGCCTCAGCCTCCCGAGCAGCTGGAATTACAGGTGTGCGCCACCACGCCCGGCTAATGTTTGTATTTAGTAGAGACGGGGTTTCACCATGTTGGCCAGGCTGGTCTTGAACTTCTGACCTCAAGGGATCCACCTGCCTCTGCCTCCCAAACTGCTAGGATTACAGGCAAGAGCCACCGCATCCATCCTTTTTTTTTTTGAGATGGAGTTTTGCTCTTGTTTCCCACACTAGAATGCGATGGCATGATCTCAGCTCACAGCAACCTCTGCCTCCTAGGTTCAAGTGATTCTCTTGCCTCAGCCTCCCAAGTAGCTGGGATTACAGGTGTGCACCACGACACCCACTCTACTGTATTTTTAGTAGAGACACGGTTTCACTGTGTTGGTCAGGCTGGTCTTGAACTCCTGACCTCAGGTGATCCACCCGCCTCAGTCTCCCAAAGTGCTGGGATTACAGGCGTGAGCCGCCGCTCCTGGCCATGCCTGGAGTTTCTTATACCAGAAAGCAAAGAAGCTATTGAAGATTATTAGAGCCACAACGAAGGGACTCAGGAACCAAATTGAAGTTTCTACTGGGACAATTTGAGCATCAATAAAATAACCGCAATGGTTTGAAATGCATCAAATCCGTGAGTTTGTAATAATAAAAATAAACTCATGTCATTGGCCACCTTTTAAGGATACCAGGGAATTAACTCATTATTTTGAAAACTGGTAAATAAAGAAACTCAGGCATTTATTTTGTCTTTCCTATATACAGCATCTCAGCATAATCAAATCACTGAGAAAGGGAGTTTCTCTTTATGGAATTTAGTTAATAAATTAAGAAGTAATGGTAGAATGACAGAATCATTTTTTGCAACTCCCAGATAATTAATGGATCTAGGCAGTGATCGTTTTGTGCCTCCTGATGGGAGTACGTAACACCCATGTTGAAATACTCTTGCCCAGGCTGCCCAAGTTACACCAACCTGAATCTGATCAAGCTCCGAGATCTGATTACCAGCTTCCAGGAAATAAAGAGGACAGAGAAACAAATTAAATGACACTACGGGAATACAGAGGATAGAAATATCTGATAGGCAATCAGGAATATCTGCTTACCAATTTACAGGAAGTACAGAGGAACAAATTAAATGACACCACAGGAGTACAGTGAGCAAAATCCAGGCAATCTTAGGCTCTGTGAGATAACCTGGTTTCTTCAAAAGATGCATTGCAAGCAAAAGAGAGAGATATCAGGAGAACTTCAAAGAAACTTAGAGAAATACCAACCAATTACAGTGCATGGGCCTTATTTAGATCCCAATTTGGATGAACCAAATATAAACAAACATTTATGAGCTTATCAAGAAGTTGAACACTGACCGGATAGTTAATGATATTAAGGAATTATTCCATTATTTAAGGTATAAGAAGGGTATTGTGGTTTTGTTTGAAAAAGAATCTTTAGGCTGGGCCTGGTGGCTCACGCCTGTAATCCCAGCACTCTGGGAGTCTGAGGCAGGTGAATCGCTTGAGGCCAGTAGTTCGATATCATTGTGGGCAACATTGCGAAACCCTGTCTCTACTAAAAATCAGAAAATGATCCCGCTGTGGTGACGTGCACCTGTGATCCCAGCTACTCAGGAGGCTGAGCAGGAGAATCCCTTGAACCCGGGAGGCAGAGGCTGCAGTGAATAGAGATTGCACCCGTGCACTTCAGCGTGGGCAACAGAGTGAGACTCTGTCTCTAAATAAATACATACATAAAATAAAATAAAAAAGAGTCTATCTTTTAGAGCTACATACTGAAATAGTTTTTTGAGGGAGACAAACTGTTGTTAGATGGAAGTAATGCAAATGTCAGAATGGGAAGTTTATACTTCATCTGACAGACATTGAATAGTCCTTATGGGTACCTGAGAAAGGAAGAGGCATGGTAAAAGGACAGGGAGTGTAGAGTGTAGAAGTAGATCCACATATGTGTGGTCATTTGCTTTTCAGCAGAAATGCTAAGTTATTTCATGGGGGAAAGGACAGTCTTTTCAGGGTATAGTTTTGGAATAACTTTCCCTTCCCCCCATTGCTGCATTTTGTTGTGCGTAAGTGGGCAGAAGAGGTTGGTTGGACAAGAGTCTAGCTAGGAGAGGCCCCCCCGCATGATGTACAGGAGTAATTTTTTCCCCAAAACAGTGAGTACTTTGACTCTGTAGTAAAAGGTTGATGTGTTTTGCTTTGGCTCATCTGTTGTCTGACCTATGATTCTCCTGCTCTGTGTCTTCCTAACCTTGGCCAGTATTTTCTTCTATTCTGCATATCACTAGAAGCAGCGAGGACACTGGTGAGAATCTAGTGATGGATGGAAAGGGATACAGAAAATTTTCAACCATCAAATAATAACCTCTGTTTTTTTCTCTTCTGAAAGAAGTTGAACTTGCTCTCATTGTTTCAAATTGGTTTCCTGCATGTCCCACTGACTTAAATTAGTACAGGCGTGCAAGGCCTTTCTGAGAAATGCATTGAGACTCCTGTTGATGTTGAAATCTTGCTCCATCTCTTTCTGTTTAAACCAGACCAGAGCAAAGACTTGAACAGTTTATAGGCAAATGCTTGAACTGTTTTTCTTTTTGCTTCAGTTGAAGTGGTATCTATGCAAAATTCCAAGGAGTGGGTGAGTGGAGGGAGTGCAGTAGAGCCAAGGTATTTCTTTATTATGGCTGTTCCCAGTGTCTCTTCCAGACCATGGTTCAAAGGCTCCTTTGATCAACTGATTGATGTTTCAGTGGGTTTTCTGGATTCTTCTACTGCTCTTTGTTTTTGTCTTTGTTCTATCCCTGTACCTCCCCAGACTCCTAACCCAAATCAGTAGTCGATCCCTAAGCAAGGGATCTTGAGGTCTGAGAGGCAGTGGTAGGGGTAGGGATGCTCATCTACAGAAGAAAGGACCTTGATGAGATTGCCTGAATTTTTTTTTCCTGCTTGTGTGTGTGTGTGTGTGTATATGTGTGTATGTGTGGGTGTGTGTGTGCGGGTGTGTGTGTGTGCGTGTGTATGTGTGTGTGTGTATGTGTGTGTGTGCGTGTGTGTGGGGGTGTGTGTATGTGGGTGTGTGTGTATGTGTATGTGTGTTGTGTGTATGTGTGTGTATGTGTGTGTATGTGTATGTGTGTATGTGTGTGTGTGTGTATGTGTGTATATGTGTGTGTATGTGTGTTATGTGTGTGTGTATGTGTGTGTATGTGTGTGTGTGTGTGTGTGTGTGTGTGTATGTGTGTGTGTATGTGTGTGTATGTGTGTGTATGTGTGTGTGTGTGTGTATGTGTGTGTATGTGTGTTATGTGTGTGTATGTGTGTGTATGTGTGTGTGTATGTGTGTGTGTGTGTATGTGTGTGTGTGTGTATGTGTGTGTATGTGTGTGTGTGTGTATGTGTGTGTGTGTATGTGTGTGTGTGTATGTGTACACGCACATGCACCTTTTCCAAGGAAAACGTAATTGCCATGTAACTTAGGACATACATAGAGCTCCTATAAACATTCATAGTACAGGCTTTGTGTGAACGTAAATTTTTACTTCTCTAGAGTAAACATCTGGGAGAGGGATTGCTGGATCACATGGTATGTATATATTTAAGAAATTTCCTAGCAAATTGGCTTTATAATATTACATTCCTATCAGCAGTAAGCAAGAGTTTTCCTTGCTCTGCATCCTGGCTAGCGCTTGGTATTATTAGTTTTTAAAATGTTAGTCATTCTGTTAGGTATTTAGGGGTATCTTATTGTAGTTTCTCATTGTATTTCCCTAATAGTTAATGATATTGAACATATCTTCATATGCTTATTTTCTTTGGCATCGTATCTGTTCAGATCATTTATGCCCATTATTAATTGGACTGTTTTCTTGCTATTGAGTTTTGAGAGTTCCATGACGTATTTTAGATAGAATCAGATGTATGATTTGCAAATATTTTCTCCCAGCGTTTAGCTTGCCTTTTCATTCCTTTAACAGTATCTCTCATAGAGCACGTAATTTCAGTTTTGATGAAGTACAATTTATCAATCTTTTCTTTCGTAGATTGTGGTTTTGGTGTTGTGGGTGGGAATTCTTTGCCTAGCTCCAGATCACAGAGATTTTCTACTATGTTTTTACAAAAATGTTACAGTTTTATGCTTTCTATTTAGATCTAATGTCATTTTGAGATAAATATTTTGTATGGTACTAGGATTAGTTCAAGGTTCATTTTTTTTTTTTTTTTTGCCTATGCATGTCTAATTATTTTTTAAAATTTTTTATGAATTTTAAATGAAACAAAAAGCTGGTTATTTGAAAAGATAAATAAAATTGATAGACCATGAGTAAGATTAACCAAGAAAAGAAGAGAGAAGATCCAGATGGGCTCAATTAGAAATGAAATGGGAGATGTTACAACCAACACCACAGAAATACAAAAGATCATTCAAGGCTACTATGAAAACCTTAACGCACATAAACTAGAAAACAGAGGAGATGGATAAATTCCTAGGAATATACAACTCTCCTAGCTTAAATCAGGAAGAATTAGAAACTCTGAACAGACCAATAACAAGCAGTGAGATTGAAATGGTAATAAAAAAATTACCAACAAAAAAAGTCCAGGACCGGATGGATTCACAGCCAAACTCTATCAGACTTCAAAGAAGAATTGGTACCAATCCTGGGGACACTATTCCATAATATAGAGAAAGAGGGAATCCTCTCTAAATGATTCTATGAAGCCAGTATCACCCTAATACCAAAACCAGGAAAGGCCATAACAAAAACAGAAAACTACAGATCAGTATCCCTGATGAACATAGATGCAAAAATCCTTAACAGAATACTGGCTAACTGAATCCAGCAGCATATCAGAAAGATAATCCACCATGATCAAGTGGGTTTCATACCAGTAATGCAGGGATGGTTTAACATACACAAGTCAATAATTGTGATACACTACATAAACAGAATTAAAAACAAAAATCACATGATCGTCTCAATAGATGCAGAACCAGCATTTGACAAAATCCAGCATTCGTTTGTCATTAAAACCCTCAGCAAAATTGGCATACAAGGGACATACCGCAATGTAATAAAAGCCATCTGTGACAGACCCACACCCAACATAATACTGAATGAGGAAAAGTTGAAAGCTTTCTCTCTGAGAACTGGAACAAGACAAGGATGCCCACTTTCACCACTTCTATTCAGCATAGTACTGGAAGTTCTGGCCATAGCAATCAGACAAGAGAGAGAAATAAAGGTCATCCAGATCGGTAAAGAGGAAACCAAACTGTCACTGTTTGCTGATGACATGATCGTATATCTAGAAAACCCAATAATTTTTTTTTTTTGAGACGGAGTCTCGCTGTGCCACCCAGGCTGGAGCACGGTGGCGCAATCTCGGCTCACTGCTTGCCCTGCCTCCTGGGTTCATGCCATTCTCCTGCCTCAGTCTCCTGAGTAGCTGGGACTACAGGTACCCGCCACCATGCCTGGCTAATTTTTTGTATTTTTAGTATGGGTTTCACTGTGTTAGCCAGGATGGTCTTGATCTCCTGACCTCGTAATCCACCCGCCTCGGCCTCCCAGAGTGCTGGGATTACAGGCGTGAACCACTGCGCCCGGCCAAAAAACCCAGTAATGTTTTAACATCATTTGTTGAAACACTATTCTTTCTCTGTTGAATTGCCTTTGCATCTTTATAAAAAATGAGTGACCATATTTGTGTGAGTCTATTTGTGTGTGTTTTCATCTGTTCCATTGATTTCTGTCTCTCTCTTCTATAGTAACACATCTGATTTGATCACTGAGCCTTTCTAGTAAATCTTAATATTGGCTAATTTGATTCCTCCAACTTTATTGTTCTTTTAAAAATTGTTTTGATTTGGGTCTTTTGCCTTTTCACATAAATTTTAGAATTCACTTCTCTATATCTACCCAAAAAATTATGCTGGGATTTGGTTCAGGTTTGCATTAAATCTTGAGATAAACTTGGAAAGAGTTGAGAAAGAGTGACCATCTTGACCGTGGTTATTCCACTGGTCTAACTGGATTGAGGGTAAATTTGGAAAGAAGTTGAACATCTATGGCCGTGGTTATTCCCAGTGTCATCTGGATTGAGGTATAAATTTGGAAAGAAGTTGACACATCTTGGCGTGGTTAATATCCCAGTGTCTCTGGATTTGAGGTAATTTGGAAGAGTGAACATCATGGCCGTGGTTCTATTCCCAAGATGCTACTAGGGGATTGAGGTAAATTTGGAAAGAGTTGACATCTTGGCCGTGAGTTATTTCCCAGCTGGTCTCTGGAATTGAGGTAAATTTGGGAAAGAGTTGACATCTTGGCCGTGGTTATCCCAGTGTCCTCTGGATTGACCGGCTAAATTTGGAAAGAGTTACATCTTGGCCAGTGTTTATTCCAGTGTCTCTGGATTGAGGTAAATTATGGAAAGATTGGACATCTTGGCCGTGGGTTTATTCCCAGTGTCTCTGGATTGAGGTTAAATTTGGGAAAGGAGTTGACATCATTGGCCGTTGGTTATATCCCAGTGTCTCTGAGATTGAGGATTAAATTTGGGAAGAGTTGACTCTTGGCCCGTGGTTATTTCCAGTGTCTTGGATTAAGGTAAATTTGGAAAGAGTTGACATCTGGCCGTGGTTATTCCCAGTGTTCTCTGGATTGAGGTAAATTTGGGAAAGGAGTTGAATCATTGGCCGTGGTATTCACCACTGTCTCTGGTTGAAGTATAAATTTGGAAGGGAGTTGCATCTTGGCCGTGGTCTGTTATTCCCAGTGTCTCTGAGATTGAGGTAATTTGGAAAGATGGTTGATCATCTTGGGGACCGTGGTTCATTCCCAGTGTTCTGGATTGAGGTAAATTTGGAAAGAGTTGAATCTTGGCCGTGGTTATTCCCAGTGTCTCGGATTTGAATGGTAAATTGGGAAAGAGTTGACATCTTGCCGTGGTTATTCCCAGTGTCTCTGGATTGAGTAAAATTTGGAAAGAGTTGACATCTTGGCCGACCGTGGTTAATTCCCACTGTCTCTGGATTGAGGTAAATTTGGAAAGAGTTGACATCTTGGCCGTGGTTAATTCCCAGGTCTCTGATTGAGGTAAATTTGGGAAGAGTGACATCATTGGCCGTGGGTATTCCCAGTGTCTCTGGATTGAGGTAATTTGGAAAGAGGTTGACATCATTGGCGTAGGTTATTCCCAGTGTCTCTGTTGAGGTAACTTTGGAAAGAGATTGACCACTTGGCCGTAGAGTTAATTCCCAGTGTCTTCATGTATTGAGGTAAATTTGGAAAGAGTTGCATCTTGGCCGTGGTTATTCCCAAGTGTCTCTGGATTGAGTAGGTAAATTTGAAGAGTGACATCTTGGGCGTGGCTTAATTCCCAGCTGTCTCTGGATTGCAGGTAAAGTTTGGAAAGAGTTGACATCTTGGACGTGGTTATTCCCAGTGTCTCTGGATTGGAGGTAAATTTGGGAAATTGAGTTGACCATCATTTGGCCGTGGTTTATTGCCCAGTGTCTCTGGAATTTGAGGTAATTTTGGAAAGAGAGTTGACATCTTGGCCGTAGGTTTATCCCAGTGTCTCTGGATTGAGGTAAATTTGGAAAGAGTTGAACATCTTGGCCGTGGTTAATTCACCAGTGTCTCTGGATTGAGGTAAATTTGAGAAAAGAGTTGGAACATCTTGGCCAGTGGTTATTCCCAGTGTCTCTGGAATTTGAGGTAAAATTTGGAAAGGAGTTGAATCTTGGGCCGTGGTTATTTCCCACTGTCTCTGGATTGAGTAAATTAAAAGAGTTGACGCGAATCTTGGCCGATTGGTTATTCCAGAGTCTCTGGATGAGGTAATTTGGAAAGAGTGACATCTTGCCATTGGTATTCCAGTGTCTCTGGATTGAGGTAAATTTGGAAAGAGTTGACATCTTGGCCGTGGTTATTCCCAGTGTCTCTTCCAGATGATGGTTCTTACTTTGAATCTTTTGATCCACAAACATGTTTCTCCATTTATTTAGATGTTCTATTGTTTTTCTCATCAGTGTTTTGTAATTTACAACATAGAGGTCCTGTATGTATTTTATTAGATTGATACCTAAGTATTTCACTTTTGTTTTTGAATTACTATAATTAATCACTATAAGTGCTATTCTTTTTTTTTTTTTTTTTTTTTTTTTGAGACAGAGTCTCGTTCTATGCCAGGCTGGAGTGCAGTGGCACGATCTTGGCTCTCTGCAACCTCTGCCTTCTGGGTTCAAGCTATTCTCCTGCCTCAGCCTCCCGAGTAGGTGGGACTACAGGCATGCGCCACTAAGCCCAGCTAATTTTTGTATTCTTACTAGAGATGGGGTTTCACCATGTTGGCCAGGATGGTCTTGATCTCTTGACCTTGTGATCTGCCTATCTCGGCCTCCCAGAGTGCTGGGATTACAGGTATGAGCCACCACACCTGGCCTATAAGTGGTTTTCTTTCTATATTTTAGTTTTGTTTTCATAACTAGTATATAGAAATATGATTCATTTTGTGGGTGATTTGTATCCAGTCATTTTCTTTCTCATTTATTCTATGAGTCAGTGAATAGGGACAGTTTTATTTCTTTCTAATCTATATAACTTTTTATTTTTCCTGCCTTATTGCACTCTTAGGACTTACAGTGTGATGTGGACAGGAGTGGTAAGAGTGGACATCCTTTTCTTATTCCTGATCTTTTTTTTTTTTTTGAGACATGGTCTCACTCTGTCGCTCAGGCTGGAGTGCAGTGGTGCAATGATGACTCCCTACAGCGTCAAACCTCCTGGGCCCAATTGATCTTCCCACCTCAGCTTCGCAAGTAGCTGGCGCTATAAGCACACCACCACACCTGGCTAACCTTTTAGATTTTTTGTAGAATCGGTGCCTTGCTATGTTGTCCAAGCTGATCTTGAACTCCTGGGCTTAAGCAGTCTTCCTGTGTTGGCCTCTCAAAGTGCTGAGATTACAGGCATGAGCCACCTGGTCTGGCCTCTTATTCTCCATCTTATAGAGAAAGTGTTTGATCTGTCACCATTAAGTATGATGTGAGCTGTAGGTTTTTATAAATGTCCTTTCCAGGTTGAGGATACTCTCTTCTACTCCTAATTCACTGAGAAATTTTATCATGAATTGGAGTTGAGTTTTGTCAGATGCTTTTTCTGTGTTAATTGACAGGATCTATGATTTTTCTTTTTTAGGTTGTCAATATGTTGGATTACAGTGGTTGATTTTCAGATATTGAACCACCTTTCCATTGTCATGATAAAATCACATTTGGTTCTGGTGTATTATTCTTTTTATATATTGTTGGATTCAATTTGCTAATATTTCGTTGAGTGTTTTTGCATCTGTGTTCATGAGGGATATTGGCCTGCAGTTTTCTTGTCTTGTGCTCTTGACTGGTCAATATAAAGGTAATTCTGGCCTTATAAACTGAGTTGGGAGGTATTCCCTTCTAGAAGAGAATGTTTTCTGGAAGAGATGATGTAGAATTGGTATTATTTCTTCTTTAAATGTTTGATAGAATTCACATGTGAAACCTGGGCCTAAAATTTCCTTTTCAGAAGGTTTTAAACTACAAATTTAATTTCATTAAATTTCTAGTACTATTTATGCTATCTCTTTCATTCTGGGAGAGTTTTGGAAGTTTATACTATTCATACAATTTTCTTTTTAATCTAAGTTGTTGAATTTATCTGTATAGAGTTGTTCATCATATTCACCATGTTTTTTAATGTTTTCATCCTTTTTAGTGATGATTTCATTCCTGATGTTGGTAAGTTGTTCTTTTTCTTTGTCCATCTGGCTAGAGGTTTGTCACTTTTATTGATCTTTTCAAAGAGTCATCTTTTGGTTTCGTTGATTCTTCTCGGTTGTTTTTCTTGCTTACAGTTTAATAGATTCCTGATCTTATTTTTATTATTTCCTTCTTCTACTTGCTTTGGAATTTATTTTGCCCTTCTTTTTCCAGTTTCTTAAGGTAGCAACTTAGCTTATTGATTTGAGACCTTTCTTCTATTCTAACAAGCATTTAATGGCATAAATCTCCCTTAAGCGCTGCTTTGGCTGTGCTCCACACATTATTTATTTATTTGTTTATTTATTTATTTATTTTTGTGAGATGGAGTCTCACTCTGTCGCCCAGGCTGCATTGCAATGGTGCGATCTCAGCTTACTGCAACCTCTGCCTCCTGTGTTCAAGCAATTCTCCTGCCTCAGCCTCCCGAGTAGCTGGGACTACAGGCGTGTGCCACCACGCCTGGCTAATTTTTTTGTATTTTTAGTAGAGACGGGGTTTCACTGTGTTAGCCAGGCTGGTCTTGAACTCCTACCTCAGGTGATTCTCCTGCCTCGGCCTCCCAAAGTGCTGGGATTACAGGCGTGAGCCAATGTGCCTGGCCGCTCCACACATTTTGATATATTATGTTTCCATTTTTATTCATTTTGATGTCTTCTAATTTTCTTTGGGACTTTCTCTTTGATCCATGGACTGTTTAGATGTGTGTTGTTTGAGTTGCAGTTGTTGGGAGATGCTCCTCTTACCTTTCTATTATTAATTTTTAGTTAATTCACTTATATCAAAGGACACTTTTTTGTGATTTAAATTATTTTCTTTTCTAAATTAAGATTTTGTCTCAGGATATGGTGTATCTTGGTGAATGTTCCATGTGTACTTTAAAAGAATATCTATTCCTAGCCTGGCACAGTGGCTCACACCTGTAATCCCAACATTTTGGGAGGTCAAGGCAGGAGGATTGCTTGAAACCAGGAGTTTGAGACCAGCCAGGGCAACAAAGCAAGACCCTGTCTCTACAAAAATTTTTAAAAATTAGCTGGGTGTGGTGGCACATGCCTGTGGTCCCAGCTACTTAGGAGGCTGAGGTGGGAGGATCACTTGAGCCTGGGAGTTCAAGGCTGCAATGAGCTATGGTTGTGCCGCTGCACTCCAGCTTGGGTGACAGAGCAAGACCCTGTCTCTAAAAAACAAACCAAAAGAAAACAAGAAGCCGCATGTGGCGTCTCACACCTGTAATCCCAGCACTTCGGGAGGCCTAGGTGGGAGGCTCACTTGAGGTCATGAGTTCGAGACCAACCTGGTCAACATGGTGAAACCCTGTCTCTACTAAAAATACAAAAATTAACTGGGCATGGTGGCATGCAACTGTAGTCCCAGCTACTCAGGAGGCTGAGGCGGGAGAATTGCTTGAACCTGGGAGGCGGAGGTTACAGTGAGCCGAGATCGCGCCGCTTACTCCAGCCTGGGCCATAGAGCGAGTCCGTCTTACAAAAAAGGAAAACAACAAACAAAAGAAAACCAAAACGAAGTTTATAAGAAAGAATATCTATTCTGCTGTTATTGGACGGAGTTGTCTATCCAAGAATCTCCTTCCCCTTTCCTTCTGTGTTATTGAAAATCTCATCAGGCAATCCTATGTTTGCTCTCAGTTGTCAAACACATTTTAAATAACTGAATAACAGAAAGATAATCTACTTACCCAGATATTTACCATTTCTGTTCTTTCTTCATTTCTGATGTTTCAGGTTTCCTTGTGGTTTCGTTTTCCTTTTATTTGAAGAGCTTTCTTTAGAAATTATTTTAGAGCAAGATTTGTTGACAAGAAATTCTCTCAATTTACCTTCATTTCAGAATATCTTTATTTCACCATCTCAATAAAATTAATAAAATAAAAAATAAAATGCTTGTTTCTTCCCCTGGCCTCCAAGGTTTTTATTTTGAAATCCACCGTCATTCAAATTATTCTTCCTTAGAAGCAACAGAAGGATTTCTGTGACTGTTTTCAAGAATTTTTACTTTGTCTTCAATTCTTAGTATTTGATTATGATTTGTCTTGGAATTGACTTGTTTGAGTTTATCATTTAAGCTTTGCCCATCATCTTGGGTGTGTAAGTTTACGTATTTTGCCGATTTTGTGGGGTTTTTGACCCTATGTCTCCAAACATTTTCTTCTGTACCTACAGCTTTTCTCTCTCTGGGACTCTTAACGACAAAATATTGGACCTTTTAGTATCAGTTCACAGATCCCTGGGGCTTTGAGCATTTTTCTTCAAAAATATTTTCTGTTTTTCAGATTGGATTTTATTGCTATACTCTTTAGTCCAGAGGTTTCCAGACCCCATGCTGTAGACCAGTATTGGTCTGTGGCCTGTTAGGAATCTGGCTGCACCACGGGAAGTGAGCAGCCAGAAGTGAGCGTTTCGGCCTGAGCTCCACCTCCTGTCAGATCAGTGGCGGCATTCGATTCTCATAGGAGCTCAAACCCTATGGTGAACTGTGCATGCGAGCAATCTAGGTTGCATGCTCCTTATGAGAATCTAGTGCCTGATGATCTGAGATGGAACAATTTCGTCCCGAAACCGTCTCCCCCCACATCCCCCAGGTCTGTGGAAAAATTGTCTTCCTCAAAACTGGTCCCTGGTGCCAAAAAGGTTGGGGACTGCTGCTTAAGTCTCTTACTTCTAATCTGCTATTGAGCCTATCGAGTGAGGTGTTTTAAAAGTCTTGGTTATTATATTTTTCAGGTTTAAGTTTTTAATTTGTTTCTGCTTTATATCTTCTATTTATTTGCTGAGATCTTCTGTCTTTTAATTTATATCAATACAGTTAACCATTACTTCCTTGAACATTTTTATAACTACTTTAAAGTCTTTGTCAGATAATTTCAATATCTCTGTCATTCCACAGTCATTTGTTGACTGTCTTTTCTCACATGAGTCAAGATTTTCTTGATTATTCATATGCCAAGTAATTTTGGATTGTATCCTGGGCATTTTGAATATTATGAGACTTTGGGTCTTATTTAAAACCAAAGATAACGTTTTGTTGTTTTCAGCAAATGATGAGTGCATTTTAGGGCTAGGCTACAAGTGCCAAATAGCATTCTGTAAGTTTAGTTTCAGCGTCTGTTCTGTTTTTAAAGACTTGGCATTGTTGTTGGGACCTGTCCCACGTGTGCACCACCCAGTTGCCAGTCTGGGACCTGGGTGGTGGTCTGTCCTGTAGTGTTTGGAATACTGCTTGGGATCAGATCTCCACACTGCAGCTTGGGGATGAGCTCAGGAGTTTATAGACATCTTTATGGGGTCATGGACCCTCCCTCTCTGCAGTCTGCCTAGTACTTTCTCATTCTCTGAGCCTCCTTTTTTTGGTCTCATGGCGAGAAAACTGAGGCTTTTATTACTCGTCTCTGTCACACACTCCCCACAACTGTGTCCATTTCCAGGGCCAAGCAGCAGGAGTAAAAACTTACCCATTTTTATTCACCAAAACTGAATAGAATTGAGAAATATTTTCAAACTGTAAGTGGAATATTTATTTTACGTGGAAGAAATACAGTAATGTGTCGCTAAATGATGGGGATGCATGCTGAGAAAGCGTTATGTGATGTTGTCATTGTGCAGATGTCATAGCGTGCGTTGTGCGGATGTCATAGAGTGCGTTGTGTGGATGTCATAGAGTGCGTTTACGCAGACCTAGCTGATACAGCCTCCTACGCACCTGGGCTAAATGGTGCGCTACACACCTGTACAGCATGTGGCTGCTCTGACTACTGCAGGCAATATCACACAGTGGTAACTATGTATCTAAACATAGGAAAAGTACAGTAAAAATACAGTATTACAAGCTTATGGGACCACAGTCACATACGTGGCCCGTCATTGATGAAACATTCTTATCCAATGCATAGTTGTAATGCTTAAGAAGAAACAAATGTAGGTGATAAGAAAATGTTGACATCTTCAAAATGTCCATGCTTGTCCCCAAAACTTACTTGTATGCCAGTAAGTGTATGTTGTTTAGAGCCTAGGGAGTGGGGTGCCAAGGGCTACGGATTTTCACTGTTTCTGTCATCAGGTAGGGTTGCCTCTGCTTTATTTGATGTGGCTTTTTCTTTTCTCTCTTTCTCTTTTTTTTTTTTTTTGAGACAGAGTCTCGCTCTGTGCCCAGGCTGGAGTGCAGTGGCGCGATCTCGGCTCACGGCAAGCTCCGCCTCCCGGAACATTCTCCTTGCCTGCAGCCTCCCCCGAGTAGCGGGACTACAGGCGGGCCGCCACCGCCACCCCTGGCTATTTTTTTGTATTTTTTAGTAGAAACGGGGTTTCAGCCGGTTAGGCCGAAATGGTCTCCGCATCTCCTGACCTCGTGATCTCCTGGTCTCTGCCTTCTAAAGTGCTGGGATTACAGGCGTGAGCCACCGCGCCCGGCCTGGATGTGGCCTTTTCATGGTGCACCAGTGTGGGGGGCACATCATCAAGGAAGTGGTACCCCCACCCTGTGACACTCGGTCTCTCAGGGAGGTCAGAGGCCAGGGCACTTGGTCCTTTGTTCTCCTCAGGCCCGCCCTGGCCTGGAAGCTCCAGAAAACACTTGGAGTGTAAGGGAGACCACTGGCCACACCTGGGCCGCGGTGAGCAGGCCCTGATGCAGCTATGTCTTTAAATGCTGTCACCTTTCTTCCCTTCTGTCTTATGAGTGGCACTGCCAGCTATTGAGTAACTTAAGACACAAGCTTCCATGTTAGCCTGAACTCTTGCTAACCTCCCGTTCACTCTGTCAGTCAGGCAGCAAGCACTGTCTCCTCTTCCTCCAAGTCTTCCTGAAGTCGGTCCTCTCCTTTCCCCTCTGCAGATGCTTTCTGCATAGAGCCTCCGTCATCTCAGGCTTCCTTTGAGGGACCTTGGGATCCCTGCCTCTGGCCCTGTTCCCCTCCAGTTCATTCTCTGTACTACTGTCAGAATCTTCCTTCTGTAATGCAGACCTGATTAACCTGCCTGAAAAGCAACTAGAATTGGTTTCTTGTCACCTTAGCATGACACACAGGCCCTTCCCTGCCTCCCCATGCCGGTGTCCCTGGTGCACTTCACTCAGCAGAAACACTGATCTCTGTCCTGTCCTGATTCCTCCGTGCTCCAGGGTTTCTCAGGCCTCTGCACTTCTCACATCTTGTTCCTCCTACTTGGCCTCCCCTTCCTGTTTCCCCACCCCACTTTCCTGCTGCCTGGCCAGCTTCTACTCATCCTTGAATCCACTTCAGGAATGTGGTCCTCTGTGGCCTGTCTTGGATCACCTAGAGTGAGTTAATTCCAGCCTCCAGTCCTCGGAGGGTCTGTGTGTGCTTGCTGAACTTTTTGTACTCTATTTTGTTGGGTCTGTGTCAGTGTCTCTGAGACTTGGTTCTCAAGGAGCTCGGGTCTGCTGTGTCTTACTGTGTCCTCGGTGCCGGGCACGGTGTCCAGCATCTAGAAGAGGCTCAACCAGAGGATGAGCCGTCAGTTCGCTGTTGTTACCACATGGCTTCCTCTGCCTCCTGGGCAGGCTGGGGATCAGACATAGAATGCCCGTGAGCCTTTGAAACCAAGTTTTTAGTGGATATTAAACTCACTCAGTTTAACCCAACTTGCTTTTTATCTCATCTAATATTGCTGTAATGATTATGACTCTTGAATACCCCATTACTGTTCAGAAAGGAAAAGACTGTGCTGGTGCGTTGCTTTTTCTCTCATAATCAAGCTGTAGCATTTGCACTTGACTTTTGGTTTCCCTCGAATATGCCTTCCCATCATCTTATATATGCCTTGGTGTTATTTTTTAAGTTATTGCTATCTTTTTGTTGGTAAGTAATTTCAAGAGATTGCCATCTTTTGTTGTTAAATTTAGTAAAGTTATTCCTTCATCTGACTATATCTGGGCTATTTATTTTTCTCCATGGAGTTGCTCAGTCATGCCTGGCATATCATTTATTTTCTTAAAGGAGGATATTTATTAGTTTCATTTTGTATTTTGAGGCGGAGTCTCCCTCTGTCGCCCAGGCTGGAGCACAGTGATGCGATTCGGCTCACTGCAACCTCCACCTCCCAGGTTCAACTGATGCTTATTCTTCAGCCTCCCGAGTAGCTGGGATTACAGGCACTCACTATCATGCCCAGCTAATTTTCTGTTTTAGTAAAATGGGATTTCACCATGTTGGCCAGGCTGGTCACTAACTAGTAGTTTTAATTTTGAGAAGCCCCTATTCCCTTCTAAGAAAAAAAGAAGGGAGGCAAAAAATCCAGTTACTTTGAAAAGAAATCTATTTATTTATTTTTTCTTTTTAATTATACTTTAAGTTCTAGGGTACATGTGCACAGTGTGCAGGTTTGTTACATATGTATAAATGTGACATGTTGGTGTGCTGCACCCATTAACTCGTCATTTACATTAGGTATATCTCCTAATGCTATCCCTCCTCCCTCCCCACTCCCCACAATAGGCCC
>NW_016805186.1:2676247-2692471 GCF_001698545.2 Rhinopithecus bieti | reverse complement strand
TGAATGAATGAATGAATGAATGAAGCTGATGAGAGTGGGGAGGATAGTGGGTGATTGCAGTGACCATGTTCACTGAGGTGGTGGGAGGGGTGGAGATCTAGAATAGGAGTAAAGTGGGTCTTTGATGAACACACAGGTTTACCCACTATCAAAGACGGGGAGGCACATGTGGAGGTGGCTGCAGGGAGGTTGGTAGATTTGGTGGTTCCCTTTGTGTACACACACACCCCCACCCTCCCGCCGTGCCTGCAGTGCAGGGTACAAGGAGGAAATGATGAGATGTGAAGCTGGAAAGGTGGGTGGGGAATGGATATCGTGGAGAGGCTCTTCCACCCACCTAAGGAGTTTGGATCTCATTCTGTGGGCAGAGGTAGCCCTGGTGGCTAGTAAGTGTGGGAGGAGCCAGATCTTCTGTGGGATGTGGAAGCAGCAGGAACTCCAGTGGGGCTGGGCTGGCCGGGAAAACCTGGGGCCCAGAGGCTGCTGCCAGGGCCAGGTGAACTCTACTTCTTTATTCCGTCAATATGTTGTTAACACGCACGTTTCTGAAATTGAATAGATTCTTATAGATGACTGAAGAAAATGAAATTAATTGAAGTAGTAATGAAGTGGAACTATGTTAGCTGCCAGGCAAGCGGCTGATTTCCTTTAATAAGTTGAATCATTAATGGGTTGGGAGATTTAGACCTTCGTGTGCGGTAAGGGAGGAAACAGATATGAGTGGGAGAAAATGTGAGGTATGTTAGAAGCAAAACAATCTCATTAGTTACTCTTAATACCCTCAGACCTTCTGTAGGCACTGTTGATATCTTTTAACAGATGAAGGAGGAGAGTCCAGGGCATTTCAGTCTCTGCTTATCGCACCCAGAAAATCAATTGCTAGACCTAGGATTTAAATGGTGTTCTTGAATTTCTAGTTCTTCACTTGGTCCTTGGACTGAAGCAAAGTGAGAGATCTTGGCGATAAACCGCCTGCAGGATTGGGGACATATCGCTTAGGCTTTAATATTCAGGTCCACACTATTTCACGTGATTTCTGCAATCTACAGTGGGAGTTACTTGGCTACCAGCACCAGGGGAAATGTAACACTGCCGTTACTCATTCGATCCCATTTTAAGGCCCTCTCTGGAAGATAAGGTCTTGCCAGCATATACTTGGTTAATGAGTACAACATGGAGCTTGGGCCAGCGCGGTGGCTCACGCCTGTAATCCCAGCACTTTGGGAGGCCAAGGCGGGTGGGTCACAAAGTCAGGAGGTTGAGACCAGCCTGGCTAATATGGTGAAACCCTGTCTCTACTAAAACTACAAAAGTTAGGCTGGGCGCATTGGCTCACGCTTGTAATCCCAGCACTTTGGGAGGCCGAGGCGGGTGGATCATGAGGTCAGGAGATCAAGACCATCCTGGCTAACACGGTGAAACCCTATCTCTACTAAAAATACAAAAAATTAGCCGGATCTGGTGGTGGGCACCTGTAGTCCCAGCTACTTGGGAGGCTGAGGCAGGAGAATCGCTTGAACCCGGGAGGCAGAAGTTGCAGTGAGCCGAGATCACGCCACGACACCCCAGCCTGGGCGACAGAGGGAGACTCCGTCTCAAAAAAAAAAAAACAAGCCGGGCGCGGTGGCTCAAGCCTGTAATCCCAGCACTTTGGGAGGCCGAGACGGGCGGATCACGAGGTCAGGAGATCGAGACCATCCTGGCTAACACGGTGAAACCCCGTCTCTACTAAAAAATACAAAAAACTAGCCAGGCGTGGTGACGGGCGCCTGTAGTCCCAGCTACTCAGGAGGCTGAGGCAGGAGAATGGCGTAAACCCGGGAGGCGGAGCTTGCAGTGAGCTGAGATCCGACCACTGCACTCCAGCCCTGGCGACAGAGCGAGACTCTGTCTCAAAAAAACAACAACAACAACAACAACAACAACCAAAAAAACCGAAAAAACAAACATGGAGCTTGACTCGAGATGGCTGTGACTGCTCCACTTCCTCTCCTGTGAATGCCCTGCCAAGCTAATAGCCCAGGTAAGAGGGGACAGCATTATTATAGTTACGTCTACACATTTTATTTTATTTTATTTTATTTATTTATTTTTTGAGATGGAGTTTCACTCTTGTCGCCTAGGCTGGAGTACAACAGTGCAATCTCGGCTCACTGCAACCTCCACCTCCTAGGTTCAAGTGATTCTCCTGCCTCAGCCTCCCACGTAGCTGGAATTACAGGCACGTGCCACCACACGCAGCTAATTTTTTGGGTATTTTTAGTAGAGATGGGTTTTACCCTGTTGGCCATGCTGGTCACGAACTCCTGACCTCAGGTGATCCACTTGCCTCGGCCTCCCAAAGTGATGGGATTACAGGCGTGAGCTACCACACCCGGCCAAGTCTAAACATTTTAAGATGCATCCTGAGTTCAGAAATGCTAAAATTGGGCAGGGGTAGGAATAGTAAGGTGAGAAAGTGTGTCTTAGGACTAGGAATTGGGGGTAGCTCAAATTTGTTTAACATGAAATTCTGAAAAAGGTTGTCCTTTAAAATAAACGTATTTTCGTTGATGTTTAGTTTTAAGTGTTTTACTGCTAATCCTGACTCCAAAGTTTGGTTTTAGGGTTAAATGAGAGAGTGTATGTAAGGCATTTAAAGCAGTCCCAGCACTTGGTGAAGGCTCAATAGATACTCATTGTAATTTGTAATTACTGTTATAATATTTTTCTTAATATACTTTCCAGGGAGCAGCAGATTTTTTGAAGTATTCCCAATTGTTAAATGTTACCTTTTACTTGGTAACCTTTTTTATTTTCTTGTTTTTTTTTGCAGTAATATCTTCAAATACTTTAGAACAGTGGTTTCCAACCTTTTTGGCATTGGGGACCTGTTTTGTGGAAGACAGTTTTTCCACGGGGGTGGGGAGGAGGGCATGGTTTAGGGGTGAAACTGTTCCACTTTGGATCATCAGGCATTAGAGTCACATAAGGAGCTTGCCACCTAGATCCCTCTCATGCACAATTCACAGCTGGGTTTGTGCTCCTATGAGAATCTAATGCCAGGCCGGGCGCAGTGGCTCACGCCTGTAATCCCAACACTTTGGGAGGCCGAGGTGGGTGGATCACCTGAGGTCAGGAGTCCGAGACAAGCCTGGCCAACATGGAGAAACCCCGTCTCTACTAAAATTACAAAAATTAGCCAGGCGTGGTGGCGCGAGCCTGTAATCCCAGCTCCTCAGGAGGCTGAGGCAGGAGAATTGCTTGAACCTGGGAGGTGGAGGTTACAGTGAGCTGAGATCGCACCATGGCACTCCAGCCTGGGCGACAGAGTGAGACTCCATCTAAAGAAAAAAGACAATCGAATGCCGCTGCTGATCTGACCGGAGGCAGAGCTCAGGCAGGAGTGTTCGCTTGCTGAGGTTCACCTCCTGCTGTGCAGCCTGGTTCCCACCAGTCCCCAGCCTGTGAGATGAGGACCTCTGCTTTAGAAGTATTTCTAATTGTAAAAATGTTACTTTTTAGTTGGTAGCATATTTTTTATTAGCAAGAAGACATAGATTTTAAATTAAATTATTAGTATGCAAAAAAAAAAAGAACTTATTGAATGCCTAATTGAGTGTGGCACTGGCTCAGTGCTCCCTTACCCGCAGATGTGGCCCTGCCTGTTGGCTGTTATAACCCATGGCAGACACCACAGAAATGACCAGTAACATTGAGCCGTATCATAATGTGCACATATGCCCGAGTCGCTTCTGAGCAGTGTACCTTTCATCTTCATTTCGTCTTCCCAGCACCCCCCGGAGTTAGGGACTCCTATCATTTCCTTTTCAGAGAGAAAAACTCGGAAGCCCATATACTCAGCTGGCAATAGTAGAGTGGAACTGGAGCTCACCGCCCGGCTCCAGAGTGGTGCCCCTAATTACGATGCTGCATAGCCTCTTTCTGATACGAGACAAACGCTATTGGTTGCCCACCCAACAATCAGTCCCTTGCTGAAAAAGCCTCGATTTTGTGTGGTTGTTTACCCCTCCCTATGTGTCTTTGTGAAGGCGAATCTGGTCCACATTTCTGTGAGTTCATCCTGGATCATGTAAGTTGTTCATGGTGTTCCATTTCTCCTTGCCAAGGATTCAGTTAGGCAGGGACATTTGACAAGATTCTGGCTGTGGGAATATGAGGAGTAACTCTCTGCAGGCTTCTCAGAAAACTTTCTTCACAGAGAGACATAGACATAAAAGGAAGGACCCCTCTCTTCCTCCCCTGACCTGCTCACACCTAGCAATGTGGCAGCCATCTTGTACCAGCCTGGGGATGACGCCGATGCCAAGTAAGACACTATCAAGAAAATGACGAAGAAGCAGAGCTCTGACAGTCTGTACCTGGAGGCACCCATCCCTGTGCCTTTCATTCTGTGAGAGAAAAAGACCCTTCATCGCTTAGGCCAGTTTGAATGGGTTTTCTGTTACTGGCAGCCAAAGCGGTGCTAATTTGGAGCGTCCCTGCAGGCGCGCCTTGGCATGCAAAGAGTGACCGGTAGGCTGAGATCTAGACACCCTCAGCCAGAGTCCCACGCCCGTTACCTCCACCACTAGGAGCCTCGTTTAATCAGGGAATATGCAGATGTTTTTTCTCTTTGTATCATGGCATTTTAAAGAGTGGGAAGCATTGTCTTAACTGATCAAAAACATGTAATGGGAACGTTCTGTGTCAGTATGCATCGATAATATTTTAAAGAATAAATGTATGTTTCTAAGAAAATGTCTTTTGCCCCTCATTCTTTGGGCTGGATGATTCCCTCCAGACCTCATTCAAGTATGATTTCCTCTGAAGAGCTTTCCCTAACTTCACCGGCCATTACTTGCTCTCTCCTCAGAGGATTCTTAGTATTTCTGTTAGCACTTACATCACTGTGATGTGGTGATTGGTCTTTCAAGTCGGTCTTTGCCAGTGGACTGTAAGCGCTAGAGAGAAAGTAGTTGCTTGTTGAGAATGGCTGTCAGCTCAGAACAAGCTCAACTGTAGTAGCTAAATTAATCTAGATGTGGTAGTCATGCTAGATACTGTGACTCCTACAATACTGATTCTCAGTCCTCGCTGCTTTTTAACCACGTCCTGATTCCCATCCCTGGAGGTGATGATGTATTTGGTGTGGGCTACCGCCCAGACATTGGTGCTTTAAAGGCCCCGGTGATTCCAGCGTGCAGACAAGTTGGGAAGAGAGTTGCAGGAAGGGAGTGACATAGCCAGAGGGAAAGACAACAAAGACCATTTGAGAACTGTGATGACGGTGGATATGAAACAGATCAGCAACACTAGATGTCACTGGGTCCAGAGAATCCAACAAGGAGCTGGTCACAGTAGCCCTGATGAGAGATGATGAACCCAGAACAAGGGTGGACCCCGTCGACATAATAATTTGAGCGGCTGCTATGGGAGATGCCTTCTGTCAGTGTCATCTTAGGCAGTTCTCCTCATCCTGCCTACACCAGAGAAGCCTTTTAAAAATACAAGTACTTGGATCCCACCCCAGAGATTCTGATTACATTGATCTGGGGTAGCTTCGAGGCAGCAGTACTTTGAAATTTTTTTAAAGCTCCCCGGATGACTTTAATGAGTTGCCAAGGTTGGGAATTACTGCCTTGGAAGAACAGCAGTAGGACTCAACCCTAGTTCAATGTCAGTATCACAGGCTTCCTGACTTGAGATGTGGAGGAGAGGTTTGCATAGACCAGGGTGGGAAGAGGGGTGGCTGGGAGTTGGGCATAGGGTAAGGAACAAGGAGAGAAGATAGATAGCTTCTGCATGGAGTTCAGTTTGAACTGACAGTGGGATCGGACATCGTGACAACTTTTGGCTGTGTGTTTACACAGGCCTAACGAAGGTAAGCTGGAAGACTGAAAGCAGAGTTTCTCAATGTGGCTCATAGACCACGGGGGATGCCCCCACCATACCCCAAAGTCAGTTAGGTGACCTGCAGGGGCTTTCGCAGTTTCAGAGGAAACACCAATGCAGTCATTTTATTCTTACATGTTTTATTCATTAAAAATGTTAGCGGAATCCTGTTATTAATCATCTTTAAGATTATGTATATGCTAAAAAGAGTGTTAATCACTTTGTCTTGGCTAGTATTTGGTCAGCTGAGTGCAGTCCACCTCAGCTGATATATTTTTCCGTTATCTGCCATTCTTACTCATAAATTTTCATTGATTTTAGGTATTCTATGCCAATTCCAAAAAATAGCTCAATGACTGAGTGTTGAAGGGCAAAAGGAGAGATAGAATGAATCAAGTAAATATTAGAATTCATAAAAATGTTAATATTTATATAATATAATAATAAAATTAATATTAGAATTCATAAAAAAACTATAGTGACTAGGACCGCAGTACGGATATAGAAATGTGTATGTAGCGGATGAGACAAATGATTCCTTCGAGTAGAATGATTTAACACAAACAGCCAAAAAAGGAAAAAATAATTACGACTATATGAAATTAGGTTTTATTGAACAAGGATGGGCACGGTGGCTAACGCCTCTAATCCTAGCAGTTTGGGAGGCTGAGGTGAGCAGATCACTTGAGGTCAGGAGTTTTGAGAGCAGCCTGATAACTGGTGAAACCCTATCTCCACTAAATACAAAACGTAGCTGGGTGTGGTGGCGCGTGCCTGTAGTCCCAGCTACTTGGGAGGCTGAGGCAGAAGCAGAAGAATTACTTGAATCTAGGAAGTGGAGGTTGCAGTGAGCTGAGATTGCGCCACTGCACTCCAGCCTGGGCGACAGAGTGAGACTCCGTCTCAAAAAAAAAAACATTATCCAACAAGTAGTCCATTCAATCTCACGTCACTGTGCACTGTCCTTTTATCAGATGATGACATGAAGTCATGAAGCTTTTCTATTATTTTTAAACACAAAGATAAACCTATTGTTTCCAGAATATATCCAAAATAGTATTTTTCAAAGTGAGATTTGAAAATGTTGAATTTGAGATTCTAGAATACCAGTCTAGTGATACCAGAAATGAGGTCAAAATGTCAGAGGCAGTATTCAGAGCTCTACTCCACACAGAGAAAACAAGGTACAAGACACACTACTATTGGAAAACTTAGTGAGATTAGCTTTGACGTTAACGATGAGTTTAATGTGCAGAGAAGGCAGAATAGGCTATTGGCAAAATGCTTCATCAGACAGATATGTAGAAGATCCACGGTACACGCATGGAAAAGCGGTTCCTCTCATAGGTACATGCTGGCAGGGCTTTCACTTCACACTTGGGCAGAACCAGAGATGTGCAGATTGTCCATCGCCTCTTAACACATGCGCAGTACTTATGTGAGACGGGACCTAGCACATGCGCGGTACTTATGTGAGGCGGGACCTAGCACATGCGCGGTACTTATGTGAGGCGGGACCTAGCACATGCGCGGTACTTATGTGAGACGAAATTACCTGATGAGTTTTTGTTCGATGAAAATCCACATCGTAGGCCGGGCGCGGTGGCTCAAGCCTGTAATCCCAGCACTTTGGGAGGCCAAGGCGGGCGGATCATGAGGTCAGGAGATCGAGACCATCCTGGCTAACACGGTGAAACCCCGTCTCTACTAAAAAATACAAAAACTAGCCGGGCGAGGTGGCGGGCGCCTGTAGTCCCAGCTACTCGGGAGGCTGAGGCAGGAGAATGGCGTGAACCCGGGAGGCGGAGCTTGCAGTGAGCTGAGATCCGGCCACTGCACTCCAGCCTGGGCGGCAGAGCGAGACTCCGTCTCAAAAAATAAAAAATAAAAAAAAAAGAAAATCCACATCGTAAGAGAAGACTGCTTTGTTTGATTTGGTTAATGATTATATTGTGAGTCATGAAGGAGAATGAAAAAGGTAAGTTGGGATCCGTGGCAACCAGTAAGAAAGGACAGAAAGGACATTGTTCCATGACTCGAAGTTGCATTGGAATGTGGTGGATGGCAGTATTTTATTTTCAGAATGTGGTGGTCTGCACTGTGCCTCCCGACACTGTAGTTGAAAGGAATTGTGAAAATGTGACAATTTCTTATAAAAATGAAGAAAATGGGCAGCAAGTCATGTACTGGAGGCAAAGGTGCCTCACGAAAGATTTTGGAATGTGGTATGAATTAAAAACATGACACTGAACAGTGTCTGTAAAGCCCATTTTTATTATTTAGGTGGCTTTCTCAAATAATGTACTATTTTAAGGCTGAACATTAAGATTTTTAATGCTGAGCACAAGAAATCCTGTTATAGATATGTGAGGGCAGAGACCATCTTCTGGTTTCCAACTGTATCCCTAGTGCCAAGCAGTGTCACCAGTAGCTACTAAATATTTGCTGAATGAATGGATTTTTATTCATTAGTCAAAGAACTGATGACATGCTATAGGTTATGTTTTAAAACGACATCCAAATGCTAAAACATGCTTGCCAACTGCAACCCAAAAGTAGGTTACACATCTATTTGTTGATTTCACTTCCCCAATGGAACATTTAACCCAGCCTTCTAGCTCTTGAATTTATTGTGCCCATCGATTTATGTTTACCATAATAAATGTGAAATCAACTCATAATTTGTAGGACTGTGTTGGATCGGAACACCCAAATGTATCCGACAGAGCCACCAAACGAGCTCTACATATGAGTTAGGATTTTCTAACTTAGAAGAAGTAAAACGTAAGAAAATGAACTACCTGGAGGACAACTCAAACAGTTTGTCATTATCCAGGTAACACAATGCTCATTATGCTTGACAAATGATGGCCTAGAAATAGAGAAAATATATAAATTATCCTTATGGAAACTACATTATACAAAGTCACAGGTATCCTCTTCTCAGATTCTGGGGTGAGACTGAAAGAATATATATAACAAAGGACAGGCATGCTCCTGTTATCAGATGTCACCATTGAGGAAACATTAGAATAAGAACCCCAGCAATAGAACTTATATGTAGGTTTCTTGCCTGGGGTTGCTCACACCCTAAGTTCTATCTACCGAGTCCACAAAGCCGCTCCTCCAGGCACCAGCTCTTGGGTGGAGACACAGCAGCAGAGAGCTTAATGGCCCTGACCATGAATGGCTGGGAATGTGCCACGTCTGTGCATTTGACTCAGGCCACGTGTTCATAGACCATCGTGCACATGTCCACACCACACCTGATAAGTGTCTGCACTTATCAAAGGTATAGTGTTAGCACAGGTTTCTTTCTTCATTGTGGCGGGTAAGGGCTCATGTATAAAACTAGGTAGTCTCAATAAAAATAATTGGGCCAAATAGTTATTTACTACCCTTGAGATCAAGGGGAGGCCAGGGTAAAAGAGGCAGCAGAAGGCCAGGTGCAGTGGCTCATGCCTGTAATCCCAGCACTTTGGGAGGCTGAGGCGGGCAGATCACCTGAGGTCGGTAGTTCGAGACCAGCCTGACCAACATAGAGAAACCCTGTCACTACTAAAAATACAAAATTAGCCGGGTGTGGTGGTGCACACCTGTAATCCCAGCTACTCTGAAGGCTGAGACAGGAGAAGCACTTGAACCCGGGAGGCAGAGGTTGCGGTAAGCTGAAATCACACCGTTGCACTCCAGCCTGGGCAACAAGAGTGAAACTCTGTTTCAAAAAAAAAACATGCAAGAAGGTGATGGGGGATGGCATCTATATAAATGTCATATTGCAAAGAATTGGTAAAAAGCAATTTGGTTGAGTGACTCATAGGATAGATTCATAGTGCTTCAACATTAATTGGCCTATAAGAAATAAAAGGTAGCTTGTCATTCATTATTTAAGCTGGTAGATACACCTCTAGCATCTGAAATAAACACGGAGAGGCCAACGGTTCGCTCATGGCCCAGCAGACAGTACTACAGGAGGGTCTGATAGGCCCGAATTTGAATCCCAGCTTGGCCACTTACCAGGTTCTTGTCCTTGGGGACGTGACCTAACCTGTCCTAGCCTCAGTTTCTCATCTGTAAAATGGGGCTGTTGAACTTAAAGTTCTTTCCTGCTCTGGACCTATTGTAAGTGAAGTACTTCAAAGTTTTTCTCATTGCTTCCCAGAGCTGCTCTGGGCTCTCTGAAAAATACCTTTGCTCAGGACATTCTCTTACGTGAAACTCTCCTCACCCTTCTGCCTCTGTGAAGATTAAGCAACCTGAAGACAGCTCACCTCATTTCCTCAACTATCTTTTCGCTGTCCCTCTCATCACAGAGTTCTTGTTATGTTCTCTTATAGCAGTTCTTAAGATTGCTATTTCTTCAACCATGTTGTAACTGCTGTGCATTCACCTCCTGTATGTTCATCTTAAACTGCAGAGCCATACTGACAACAGCTTTGGAAATTTCCAATTTGCTTTGGTAGGATTAATCGCCAACGACTTAATATTCCTTTCCCATCTGGAAACTGGATGGAATAATAGCAAGATGGCTGCTCTGGTAGGAGCGCGTTTTCCTTGTCCTCTGGGAGGAGAGATTGAGAGTATGTTAAAATGTGTTTCTTCTCAGTGCGTCTCACCTTGTAAATATTACTTGACTTCTTAGGATGTTAAAACAAGCCATTAAAATTTATATTTCTACTATCTATCTTATAAAATTACAGATTGTCTTAAAACAGAGCGAGTTATCAGTATTTCAAGCCAAACCCTAATATATAATGCAGAATAAGGACCCAAAGTGAGACTGAAAAGGTGAACTTGCAAATATAGGCTTATAATTTCATGGAATATGATTATTTAGCTATTTTAAAGCAGCTGCTTATCTACTACAGGTTACTTATTGTATGGCAAAATGAAAATGCAGATCTCTATGGATCCAAAAACATTTTGGAAGCTATGTTAAGACATCATTTACATTGGTTTTCACGTAAGTGCTGGGCTTTGAAGCATTTTTTATTTTTTTAAGACACAGGATCTCACTGCGTTGTCCAGACTGGAGTACACTGGCGTGATTATAGCTCACTGCAACCTCCAACTCCTGGGATAAAGCAAGTCTCCCAGCTCAGCCTGTAGCTCAGCCACCACGTCTGGCCTGAAGCATTTCTAGGGCTAGTTTGGGGGAAAAAAAAAAAAAAAAAGCATTTAGACCCCTGGTTGATTTTTACATCGTTTTGCCTTCTGATTTTCCCATTCCTCAATGCTGATTCTTGGCCTAGGGGATATATAGTGGAAATGGTGCTAAGAATGGAGGTGCTGTGTTTATCTGTGTCTGAAATATCTGGCCCTGTACAGATGGGGAAGTAGGGAGTAAAACCTTCCCAGATGTAAGCCTCTGTGTCTTCGCAAAATAACATTATGGATTCTATATTAGTTTCCTGTGGCTGCTGTAACAAATTACCACAAACCTGGTGGCTTAAAACAATGGAAATGGATTCTGTGACAGTTCTGGAGCCCAGAAGGCTGAAATCAGTACGACTAGGCTAAACTAGTCAAGGCGGCAGCAGGGCCACACCTCTCCTGAGATTCTAGGGGAGAATCTTGTTCCTTGCCTCTTCCAGCTTCTGGTGGCCACTGGTGTTCCTTGGCTTGTGGCCACATCACTCCAGTCTTCAGAGCCAACGTCGCCAGCATCTTCGCTATGGACTGAATGTTGATATCCCTCCCAGAGTAGCTGTGTTTAAATCCGAACTCGCTGATGTGATGGGATTAGGAGGTGGGCCTTTGGGAGGTGATTAGGTCATGAGGATGGAGGGTAGAACCCTCATTAATGGTATAAGTGCTTTCTAAAAGACACTGAGGCTGGGCTTGGTGGCTCACGCCAGTAACCTCAGCACTGTGGGAGGCCGAGGCAGGCGGATCACCTGAGATCAGGAGTTGGAGATCAGCCTGGCCAACATGGTGAAACCCTGTCTCTACTAAAAATACTAAAATTAGCCGGGCGTGGTGGCGGCACCTGTAGTCCCAGCTACTCAGGAGGCTGATGCAGGAGAAGGGCGGGAACCTGGGAGGCGGAGCTTGCAGTGAGCCAAGATTGCAGCACTGCAGTCTAGCCTGGGTGACAGAGTGAGACTCCATTTCAAAAAAAATAAAAAAAGACATGGAGGTGGAGGTTGCAGTGAACTGACTGTGCCCCTGCACTTCAGCCTGGGCGACAGAGCAAGACTTGTCTCAAAGAAAAAAAGATAGGAGAGCTTATTTTCCCTCTCTGTTCTTTACTGTGTGAGGATGCAATGAGAAGGTAGTCATCTGTAAAGCAGAAAGAGGGCCTTCAGTAGGAACCTGACTGTGCTAGCATCCTGACCTCAGGTATCCAGCCTCCAGAAGTGTGAGAAACACATTTCTGTTTATAAGCACCCAGTCTATAGTACTTCGTTCTAACAGCCTGAACTAAGGCCATCTTCAAATCTCTGTTGGTGCTGTCTTCACATCCCCCTGTCCTCTGTCTGCCAAATCTCCCTTTGCCTGCCTCTTACAAGGACATGTGTGATTACAATTAGGGCCCGTGCAGATAATCCAGGATAATCTGCCTAACTTAAGATCCTTATTAACTTCATTACAACTGCAAAGACCCCCCTCTCTTTTCTTTTTTCCCCATACACGGTAACATTCACAGTTTCAGGAATTAGGATGTGAATATCTTTTGGGGGCCATTTTTCAGCCTTTCACAGACTCCATTTGTTCCGTATGAATCAATGCTCACTGCCTCTTAGATCCTCTCTCAGCCTATTCCATCCTGGTGTGATTGGATATAGAGTTAGGACACGGGCTTTGGGGTCTGCTAACCTGTGTTGGAATCTCTTCTGCGCTGCTTACTGATTCTAGGTCTGGGGCCTGTTGCTTACGTTCTTTATGCTTTTGTTTGCTCATCTGCAAATGACAGACACTATTATACTCACGTTTTCTGTAAATTAATAAATAAATAAATTCAGCAGACATTTATTTAGGGCCTCCTATGTACTCAACACTAAATTCTTTGGCTACAGTGATGAACAAATAGAGACATTCCCTGTCTTTAAGGGGCTTATAGTCTAGTTGGGGAGATAGTTATTAAACAAATATTCTCAGAAATGGAGTACAACAAACTGGTCAGTCCTATGTGGGAGAAAGACAGGGTTAGAGGAGAGGCTCCTGGCAGGACCCTGGGGCAGGTGCCTCTGAGGCAGTGATGTGGAAGCTGAAACCTGAAGGGCAGTGGAAGGTGAGCCAGGCCAGCAGTAGGAAGAAGGGCATATTATACAGGGATTGGAAGCAACCTGGAACTCTGGAGGACCCGAAAGACGTGATCATGGAATTTAGTCACCTAAAGGAAGATTGGCGTGAAATGAGATTGGCGACATCATGAGGGCGTCAGACCAAGCAGGGCCTCATATAAATCTGAGCTTTGTTCTGAGTGTATTGGGAAGCCCAGAGGGTTTAGGCAGTGGCAAGGGTGGGGACGAGGTGGGGAGGTCGTGATCTGGCTTATGTTTTGACATGATTACTCTGGCTTCTGGTTCGAGAAGGAAACGACAGGACAGGAGTAGTGGCAGCGGAACGGTGAGATGAGATGAGGTGTGGCCGCAATCCAGTCAGGAGATGAAGGTGGCTTGGACCAGGGTGGGGAGGGTGCTGGTGGGGAAAATTGGAGAGTTCCAAGATATGCTCTGGAGAATGCAGGACTTGGGAGTCTTATATGGGGAGATGATGAGGAAGAGGGAGATGTCAAGGGTGACTCCCAAGTTTCTGGCAGAAGCAGCTGGATGGACGACTGCTCCACTGACTAATGTGGGGAGGACAGGAAGAGGAGCAGATGAGAAAGGATTCTGAGTTATCTGTACATGCCAGGTTTAAGAAGCCACTTAGCACAGTGCAGAGTACACCATAAATAGATTTTAGTAGCTTCTAATTCTGTCCATTTCAAAGTCATAATTGACCGTCGAGTCAGGAGACTTGGGTTCTAGCTCTGGCTAGTCCATGTTAGACAAATAAACCTCTTAGGGCCTCAGTGTCCTCACCTACAGATCGGAGGCAGTCAGACTCGGTGCTCTTTGCGGTTCCTTTCGGCTTCAGTATGCTGACAATGCCATGAGATTCTTTGGTCTTGACCACCTGGAATCCACTGTGGCCAGCTGGGTCTGCTTCAGAGGGGCTGAAGAACCAGAACTCTGCATATGGGTGGCAGTTTCTGGTGGAAGCTGACGTATGGGGAGCTCTGGCCAAGGCAAACTGTGGCTCTCGAGGAGGCTTCATGACGAAGGGGAAGGATGTGGTTTGAGGGCAGCAGCAGCTGCTGCTGTCACCAAACAAGCATGAAATCCACTGAGCTTCAGACGACATTGCAACTGAGGATGGCTGTTTATTAGTTGGTGAATTAATATGATGTGGGGCATATGGAGAAATGGTGATGGGCAGAAAAGAAGATGAAGAGAGAAACATATACTGGTTCTTTCCTGTGCATTCATCTGTTACTAACACAGAGTCATCCTCAGTGCCACAAAGAGTATCAGAGATGGGCCATCTCCAGTTGAGCTCCCTTGATTTATAGATTAAGCAACCAAAGTCAACAATGACTTCCATGGCAACAGAGCCAAACTGGCACTCAGGTCTCCTCACACCTGGCCTATGCTTTCCTGCTCCACCAGGCTGCCGGGGTGGTTCCCATGAGCTGTTTTAAGGCCTAGTTTTGGAAAAAGAGTCGTTTGGTTTCATTTGTCTTAGACCAGACCCCAGAGATGTTATTTACCGTTCCCAGCCCCCAGTATGAAACCACTGAATGTAAGTTGTTATACACAGGCCTTCTCATCAGCCAGTGCTTGATGAGTAGTAGACCTGGCGCAGCCTGGATTCCACAGCCATTTCCCCTAACTGCATGGGCTGGGTCCTCCGCACTTCTGTAGGGCCTGCTCTTCTGGAGCACGTTCTGCGAGTGAAGGCTGCACCACGTCTTTCGTGAGGCTGGCGGTGCGCTCTTCTTGTCCTCAAAGTTGTTTGTTGTTTGGTTGGATTTTAAAAACTCAACAACGGCTTTGTTTATGAAAAGCAGCTTATTAGGAAAGTTGCTGCTTCGTGCTCTGATTGTGGCTAGTTCGTGAGTAATTAAATTCCCTGGCCTTCTCTTTGGGAGCAATGGCTGGTCATTCTGTTGCTTTGTCACTATTTCACAACCTAGGAAGCAGCGCACACCACCTCTGCCTCACTGTTCAACTTGAAACAGCTCATGGGAGTGTGTGAGTGAGACTTCGGATGTGCCTATTGCATGGTAAGAAGCACGTTTCTTTCAAAGTCCCTGGGCTGGCTGAGCAGGATCCCCACAGAAAAACAGGGTCCCTGGGCCTCGGGCGTACCTCAGGGCGATGCTGGGGGACACCTGAGCGATATCAGGCCTGTGTTAGCTGCACGGCAGGGAGGATCTGGAGCAAGGATTCATCTCCCAGATGTGGGGTGAATGGGGAGGTAAATCATCCTTTAAAGGAACTCTTTCTCAAGGCTGAGAGACCATGTCCTGAGAAAAGGGGCCACAACGTCTGGTTTGCATAGGCCACACATGCTTTGTTCATTACTGAGACAGCGGTTTGCCTGTGGCTGGTCCCCACCTTTGAGGATGCTCAGCCAGTTTCCACTGCATCTCCAGGTTCTGCCCCTCCTCCTGCAAGGCCCACCTCAAGGGCCAGCGCCTCCCTGGAGCCTTCTTCCAGAGCCCTCGTCCTCCCTGTTTTTGGTTTCTGAATTCCATCCCCACTTGTGTGTGCAGTCACACACAGTGTGCAGTCACACTGCACAATTTTGCACTTTGTTGCCTCATGTTGTTTCCTCTGGGTGGGTGTGTTGGGGGAGAGGATAGGTGGTTCGTGCATGTCCTTTCTCAGTGGCAGACTCACTAACTTCCTAAGGACAAGAACCCCGTCTTGAACTTCTTTATATTCTCTCATAGTGTCAGGCCTAATTCTCGGGACGAAGTATATGTGCACAAATACTTCATCATTCACTAGAAAAGAGTTTTAGTGCGTTCATCGAGTAATAGGTTTACAAAGACACACATAAAGTCCACACGGACTTGTTTTTCAAATTATTTTCAAAAGCATCATGGTACGATTTAATTTGGTTGCGCGTGACAGAACACTGGAAAGAATGACTCAGGTGAGACAGACGCTTCCTTCTTTCCCCATGTGGAGGAAGGCACAGGCAGAGGCCAGGACGGAGTCGGAGCCGGGGCTGCTTCTCATTCCTTTCCTGCTGCTCCACCGTCCTGTTCTATGGTTGAGTTTTCTTTTCCTTTCTTTCTCTTCCCCTTCCCCTTCCCCTTCCCCTTCCCCTTCCCTTCCCTTCCCTTCCCTT
>NW_016805186.1:2663949-2676237 GCF_001698545.2 Rhinopithecus bieti | reverse complement strand
TACAGGTGCCCGCCACCACGCCCGGCTAATTTTTTGTATTTTTAGTAGAGATGGGGTTTCACCATGTTGGCCAGGCTGGTCTCAAACTCCTGACCTCAGGTGATCCACCCGCATAGTCCTCCCAAAGTGTTGAGATTACAGGTGCGCGCCACCACGCCCGGCTAATTTTTTGTATTTTTAGTAGAGATGGGGTTTCGCCATGTTGGCCAGGCTGGTCTCGAACTCCTGGCCTCAAGCGATCCACCCGCCTCGGCCTCCCAAAGTGCTGGGATTACAGATGAGAGCCACCACGCCCGGCCATAGCATATGATTTTCATCCTCAAGGTCTACTCGGCTTTTGGAGATCCAGCAAGTGTATGTGTATGCACATTGTAGGTAGCGGGAAGGAGGAAAGGAGGAAGAAGAAGGAGTGAAAGGCCTGCACCAACTGTCCTTCAAGGAGCTTTCCCAGAAGCTGCTGCAGAATACTCGCTTGCCTCTTACCAGTTCAAACCTGGTGACATTTAGCTGTAAGGGAGGTTGGAGAATACAGACTTCATTCTAGATAGCCATGTATTCAGTGGAAACTTGGGGGTACTAAGGAAGAAGGGGGAAAATAGCGGGATACTCCGACACATCAACCAATTTGGATGAAATAGGTATGTTGAAATAACTGTCTTTTTAGCCTCGTCAGACCCTTCATGAATTCCTCAATGAGCCACTTTTTGCATCTGCTTTGTTCTATGATAATTATTAGAGATAGAACAGAGAAAAGACTGATACGACCTTTACTCTCAGAAAGATGACAATTCCGCATGGGGAGACAGACGGTATACAGGAGGACAAATAAATGAACGAAATAATTACAAGATAATAGTAAGTACTATATGAAAAAATCACATGGCCTTGGTTTAAAAACTTTCCCATTGATTGGCTATCACTCAGAGTTGCTTGTTACATGAATGAGACATTCAGTCTTCATCAAAGCTGTTTTGGTTTCTCTTTTGGATTGTGCCAGTAAATCTCTATGATTTTTTTTAGAGGGGAAAAAAATGCGTTAAAAATTGCTTTGCTGGACCATTCATAAGAGGATTTATTTAGACTGGAAAGTTTTATGCTGACATTTCTAAAAAGTTTATATCTGGGTATGTTTATATTAATTAAGGTTTTATTTATATAATATGAATGCACATTTTCAGGAGCCATTTATTTAAACATGTAAAGACCATTAAGAAAAGTGTTGTCAGTAACAGAAGAGACTTCTAATGTTATGTGTTTAATAAAGCAATGTAATTTATAAAATACTTAGCAAAATATTAATGTTTTATACTTTTTTCCCAAGGTAGGAATTTTTACTTTCCTACATTTCATACACAACAGTATAATTCAGTTATTTTAATTTTATAATAGGTTGCTGTTAGAGCCAGATCTGTCTTTGCAGAAGAGATTTTTTTAAAATGTGAGTAAAACAAAGAGCCATCAGCCACACTTGTGTGGCTTTGATTCGATGTACTTTTTAACACTCCACGTTGATTTCTGGAATCTTGTACTAAGGGGTTAGGGTTAAGCAGATATTTTAGACAGTCTTCATTTTATGACTTCTTCATTAACACACACTTGAGTAATTTTCTAGTGTTTAACACTAATTTTCAGCTATTTAAATCCGTGGTTTATCATCTCCTAACGATGATGAAGACCAGAATCTGGAGAAAAAAGAGAATCTGCATTGTTTGGAATATCTTTAAATAAGAAATCCTAGAGAACGGGTCTGGATTTTCCATGTAGAAACGTTAATCTACAGCAATAAACCCTGTGCTGACGACATATTGAAAACAAACGAGGACTTAGGAAAAAACAGGAAGTTTGACCAAACGACTCTTCCTAGTAACAGGTTTTGTGTGTCTTTGTTAAGAGCATCACAGCTTGTTTTAATTCTTTTTTTACTTCCTTTCTAAAATTTGATGTTATGTTTCTTCACAGTTTTATATACAGCTTTTATTTAATAACCACTCTTCACTTCAAACGAACTGATTTCTGTAACAGAGGAATTACAGTGAAAGGAATTGGTAATGAAATTGAAATGCTGCGTTTCAGTCCATAGGCATAGTGGTGTTGTAAATTGCTAATTAGTGAGTCTTTTGCTAGGGCCAGCGCCTAAACTGCTTTCAAGCCCACTTTTAGTTGGTAACATTATTTGGCATTTTGTAGGATGGAAATGCCTTTGCTTACCATTCTTAGCCTTATTTTTATATTCTTGACTTAAACTTGACCCTTTGTTGTTACTGTAATGCAAGAAACCATTCCTGTTTAATCTTGGACAGCTGCATATGTTAGAGACTATATGCATAGATTCTCACAGATATCTGACCTAAAACAGACAGATGTTGGAACTCTCATGTAAAAATCTATTCTAAACAATCTGGGCTACTGCTAGACAGGAATGCCAAACATTTCCAACCGCAAATTATACTTGATAATAACCACCTTGATGGCAGAAAGCAGCAGACCCCCGTTCCATGACATGATCTGGAGGAAGGTAACAGGTCTTTGGCCTTTTAGCTTAGATTTGTTACATTTACAGAAGATTAGGGCCATTGCAAATGGCATCATTGTGAAAATTAGAAACTATTAATTTACGTGCAGAAATTATCCGAACACAGAAGTCTTTATTCTCTTTTTCCGTGTAACCGGACCGTAGCAAGGAGTCACTGACTGGGAAGCAGGCGTCCGCCTGAAGCCAGGCGGGCCGAGCACACAAAGAGCCGTGTGGCTGGAGGGGAAATGGACATGCGTGCCCTCCACGAGTTTCGGAAATCAGTGTCTTTCTGAAGAATCATTTAAACAAGCTCACCCGTGTGTTTTACTTGGTGACATGTGGGGCGTGCCGGCTGTGCGGTGGGCACGCGGAAATGTGATACATCCATCTTAACCCGCTCAGGGTTTGTTCAGTTCTCCCAGCCCTAATCCTATTAACTCTCATGCACAAAGGAAATGCAGGACTCCTCTCTGATGATTCTACCCCGGCCTCCTGGCATTTAGAAACCACATTTTAAATTTTACCAATTACGTCTACTAGTTCATTAAAAACTAATCATCATCATGTTTTTAATAAACTGATAGGCTTTACATGTAAAATTTAAAATTTGAAGGTAGCTTCAAGCATCAGTGAAGCTACCTTTCAAAAAAGTTTTAGATTAAGAGAAGGCGTTAGAAGAGATTGATGGTTTCAGTCAGTATATAGAATTTGAGGATTTTTTAAAAAACAATTTATTTGAATATGGAAATTTTGGTGTGAAGTACATCAAATGTAAGTCTTTTCAAACCAAATCTTTGGTTTTACAAATAAAGCTCATTGGTTGATTAAAATATAACCAGCATCAATGTAACCAGTGCTCAAATTGGATTTTTTAGACTGTTTACTTAAAGGATTTTGAAGAGTTTGATAACTCATAATCAGCTTATAAAATGTGAGGATTTTTTAATAGCAGCCTTATTTAAAATAAGTCAAAATGTTGGTGTGAAATGCATGAAACTTATTTCTGGCTGTATGTCATTTGGACATAAATCTAACCCAGCAAAATTCCAAGATCTAATTATGATGCTTTGGGAAGCTAATCTCATTGCAGTGAAGATGAGCTAATGACACATTATTCCATATTGTATTATATACTTTTCAGTCTGCTGCCTGCTGTTTTGATTAAATTTACTTCCTACCATTCAGATTTGAAACAGCAAAGCCTTTCTGTTATTACCTATCAAGTTTATAAAGCCTTTCTCTAACATTTTGAAGTGTTTTAGATTTCCATTGCGTACAAAATTTTATACAACCCTTAATGTAAAATCACAGAAGATTTGTGTCTGTCCCCTTTCTGTTGAGAAGTACTTGCTGTTTCCAGGTACCAGGCTGTAGTCAGCACGGCCCACTCTGGGCAGAGGTGGCCTGGAATGTCTAGTCAATTTCAGTTGACACAACAGTTTCCCTGGCCTGTTTGCCTTCAGAGGTCACCTCAATGTCAGCTTCAGCCGGCCATGTATAGTCTGCCTGTTCCACACGATTCACAGAGGGACAGAAAACACTGCATCTGAGGCATTCTTCCTGCTTTGTGTGGCCCGTAGTATCTGAATGTACGTTAAAGCAGTGATAACATTCACCTCCTACACTGAAGAGCAGATTTGTTTTTCTGTCTGATTTCTTGTTCTGCCTGGAAGACACCTAGTTTTCTAGCCAGGATAGCTGAATGCTCCCTTTGCAAACACCTTGGCCTGAAGTTCAGAATGAAACTGTGGTCAGCACCCCTTACCGTTCTTCAGAAAGTCTTCCCAGCCCTGATAGGATCTGTTGGGATTCGGAATATCAGGGAACATTTCTTGGTGAATAAACCTGACTTCTTATGTACTGGTGCAGTCACTTCCCTGTAACTAGGTAATTTAAGCCAGTTGCCTTTCATTTCAACCAGGTCAAAGTATCAAATAAAGCTATACCTTCAGACCAGCCAGGAAAATGAGAGGCCGGACAGTAACATGTTTATAATATAAATCCTTCCTGTTTTCTCAACCCATGCTCCCCTGGCTGTTTTCCATTCTGACAGAACACTCTGGAGATTTGCCTACAGACAGTGACCATCAATTTAAAGATTTGTTGATGACTAAGAAAAATTCCAAAGCTGCAAATGAACGAATCCAATGCTGACTGAAACAACTGACCGAAATGACTAATTCCTAGCTACGTTAGCATGAACGGTCGCAACAACTGGGACAGCAGGCCTGTGTCCCTCATTCCCTAGTAAAGCAGCTTGGAGGCCACAGGTGACTTCCTCTTCTTTCCAGACTGAGCTGTACCAGAAGTAGTGTGGTTCCCCAGTGTGGGGAAGGCAGTTGGCCTGGAGAAATAATACCTGCAAATCACTTGATCTCAAGGACTGTGCTTGCTGACTTGAGAAAATCTATTTTCTTCAGTTTTAGATGTAACTAACACAGCTACCTTGTACTCACTTTGAGTCTCACCGAATTCCCATGCATTGAGGGTCCACTGGAATTCTTTGTTCATGGGCATTTTGACTGCTGGTGTGTATGAGGCGGTGAGAAATGGTGGCAGACACACATAATTTGTGTGTCCCGTATTTTCATTTTGCACTGAGCTGCTTTGCTCCCATGCATGCTCCATTGCTGCATCAGATTTCACTTACAAAGTGTAGGTCCAAAGATAACATTAACCGGAGTTTCAAGACAGTGACAGCAGATCATGAAACCAGGTGTGGGGTGAGTGGGGCCTTGTGACTACACAGGCCAATGCAGTGGAAGCTCCCTATATTACCTTCCCTGATTTCATTTCTTTGTTTGTTTGTTTGTTTGTTTTTTGAGATGGAGTCTTGCTCATCACCCTGGCTGGAGTGCAGTGGTGCGATCTCGGCTCACTGCAAGCTCCGCCTCCTGGGTTCACGCCATTCTCCTGTCTCAGCCTCTCGAGTAGCTGGGACTACAGGCACCTGCCAACGTGCCCGGCTAATTTTTTGTATTTTTAGCAGAGACCGGGTTTCACCGTGTTAGCCAAGATGGTCTCGATCTCCTGACCTTGTGATACGCCCGCCTGGGCCTCCCAAAGTGCTGGGATTACAGGCGTGAGCCACCACGCCCGGCCCCCTGATTTCATTTGTTTCCCTGCCCCTCTCCCAGCAACCACTATAATTTTTTCTTCTCATGTGTATCTTTATTATTTTACTTCATGTGGATTCGGAACATGTATTTAGTATTGCTTGCCATATTTTAAACCTTAATGTGAACAGTGTCATTAGGAACTTGCAGCTTCTTTTTTACTCTCAAAACATTTACTGTATGTTTTTGGCCAGGCGCGGTGGCTCTTGCCTGTAATCCCAGCACTTTGGGAGGCCAGTGCAGGTGGATTACCTGTGGTCGGGAGTTCGAGACCAGCCTGGCCAACGTGGTAAAACCCCTTCTCTACTAAAAATACACAAATTAGCTGGGCATGGTGGTGTGTACCTGTAATCCCAGCCACTCGGGAGGCTGAGGCAGGAGAATCCCTGGAACCTGGGAGGCGGAGGCTGCAGTGAGTCAAGATTGCGCCGCTTCACTCAAACCTGGGTGACAGAGCAAGACTCCGTCGCAAAATATAAAAATAAAAAATAAATAAAAATAAAGACATTTGCTGTATGTTTTAAAAATTGGTCCATGTTGCTGTGGCAGTAGCCTTTTGTGTCCAGTTTAATTTTGTGTGTCTGAAGTTCTAAGTTTTTGATCCTTTAAGTTGTTGACTGTTAGTGACTGCCCTATTTCTAGCTTGGGTGGGGTGAATGTAGTGATTAGCCTTTGAGGCTGTATTTAACCAAAAATTTGTTTGGAGACTTGAGTCATCAACCCTTATCTGTTGTATTGAGTTTCCACTCAGCCCATTGTCTGGGCAGAATGTGGGCTGGAAAAGTTTACTAGTGTCTCTTGGCAATCAATTGCTGTGGGATGGCACAGCCCACATGGAATGGGGTGAGTAATGTTTTTTGGGTTAGACCATTTACCTTCAAATGAAATTGAATTAGTATAAAAGGAAGCCTGTAGAAATATGGAATCAAAGCCAGATACGGCTCATGTTACCCAGAGGCAGAATGAATGATTCCTTATCTGTCGAGTGTCATCTGAGGACAGCGTATCTGCTGTGAATCTCTCTCCACAGAGTTTTTCTTTGTGTAATCATTGCCCAATCTCATTATACTCATTACTTTTTAGAGTTTGTAATATTAAGTGTGACGGTTTGATAGGAGTGGCATTATCACATTGATTTCTCCCCTAATAGGAAAGATGGAACCTGACTGGGCACTTGGTCCTCGGGCAGGAGAGGGAGGAATAGAAGCTGTGAATTTTTTTTTTTTTTTTTGAGAAAGTTTCATTCTTACTGCCTAAACTGCAGTGCAATGGCACGATTTCGGCTCACTGCAACCTCCGCCTCCTGGGTTCAAGTGATTCTCCTGCCTCAGCCTCCCGAATAGCTGGGATTATAGGCACGCGCCACCGTGCCTGGCTAATTTTTTGTATTTTTAGTAGAAAAAGGGTTTCACCATGTTAGCCAGGCTTGTCTCGAACTCCTGACCTCATGATCTGCCCACCTTGGCCTCCCAAAGTGTTGGGATTACAGGCGTGAGCCATTAATTTTTTTAAAAGGGAAGGGAGGCAGTCAAAACATGAGTGTTTTTTAAGGAGAAGAGTATCGAGAATTAATAATCATCATTTTCATTTCTAGACTCCCAGTCTGTCTGGCAGATGCTGAGTGGCTTACATACATTCAAATCCAATTCAGTCCTCACAACAACCCCAAATGAGAGGTATTTGCTTTATTTTATAAATGAGAAGTTTAGACACAGAGTTCCCTCAAGGTCCCAGAATGGGTGATGGGAGGGCTGGTATTTGAACCCAGAGGCCACAGAGGCAGGGCTCCACGCATTCCAGTAAACCAAGCTTGCTGATACCACAGATTAGCAGTGAGCCAGCCTTGTCTCAGGCAGAGGTCACCACTGGGGCCTGGTGCCAGGTGATGACTAGATGTCTGCTGCGACATTTGTGGATAGTGAAGATATAAGTTGGATGTGGGTCAGCCAAGTGGGAAAAGTAGTAAAATGTTAGTGGTTATGTGGTTTCTAAGGAAGAGCCAGAAAAGTTAAAGTCACTATCTTTTGGGTTTTTATAGACCTGCCTTTGACCTCAAAGGATCGCAGCCCTACTTGAGGTCTGTCTGTGTCTGGCTGGCCTTCATAAGGGTGTTCGGGCTGCTGCCCTCCTCTCTCCGCCCTGATTGGACTAGGCCATTGTCCGCTGCCTCAGCAGTAAAGTAGTGCACATGTGGGCTGTTCCTCTTTCTCTCCACTCCTTTTTCAGCCCTCCTTCTCCACTCTTCCGAATGTGGGTGTGGGCGCGGGCGCGACTCCCAATTCCATTCTCTGCAAAGGTCTGTAGCCTGGAGGGCATTCTGATGCCCCACCCTGCACCATATTTTTGAGCCTGTGTCAGCAGCCTTTCTACTCACTCTTATTATATCCTTTCATATGACCTTGATTCAACTTGCTGTCTTTAGCTCTCTTAACCACAGGCACAGGTAATGCCACCACTCAAGTACAGGCCTCTGTTTTAAACATGTCTTTTATTTACCATCTACCCAGGAACCTCTCTGGTTTGATCACATGATTTTCAGACTTCCTGACATCCGAGTGCGGGACATACCACCCTGTGTAATGGTGGCTGATTTTAATCTTCTTGGCCACAATAAATCTGACACATGCCTCAAGCCAATGGCATGCTCATCTTGATATTTTGATCCCATTTCTTTTACCACAGAGATTGTCTGATTGAAGAAAGTAGCTCAGTATGTGCTGTTTTTGTTTTTACTAATGTTGGAGTGTCAGATTGGCATTCCAGCACACTTGAATTTCTGCAGCCTTTATCAACTTGATTGTTACAGACTTAAAAGCATTTTGCCTATCTGATATTTATTGGTACTGAAGGTTCGTTAATTTTTTTTTTTTCCTTTCTTGCACCTCATTCATCAAAGTAATAAGAAATATGGGCCTGGCATGGTGGTTCACGCCTGTAATCCCAACACTTTGGGAGGCTGAGGCTGGTGGATCACTTGAGCCCTGGAGTTTGAAACCAGCCTAGGCAACATGGCAAAACCCTGGCTCTATACAAAATACTAAAATTAACCAGGCATGTTTGTGTGTGCTTGTAGTCCCAGCTACTCGGGAGGCTGAGGTGGGAAGATCATCTGAACTCGGGGAGGTCAAGGCAGCAGTGGGTCCTGATTGTGCCACTGCATCCAGCCTGAACAACAGAGGGAGGCCCTGTCCCCCCGCACCAAAAAAAAAAAAAAAAAAAGACCAATTTTTCCCCCCTAGTTTGTTTGCAGTTCAGTAAGACACCTATAGGAAGCAAATGGTTCTAGAGTCAGTAAAAGTAGTGTCTAGAATTTCCATATCACTTTTCTTCCCCAGGTCTTTTTGGATTGAGTTTGTCTGGGTGTATGAATAAGTGATCCTACAAGTGAGGCGTGTGTTTAAAATGGATCGATGGCAAGGAGACCATCGCGCACTCTGGCGGAGATCTAAACGGGGGCAGTCGTCATTCTTTAGTCGTGTTTTTGTTTTGGTTGGTTGGTTTTAAAGGTCATCTGTCTAACCCCTCGTTTTACAGAGGCGGAAACAGGCCAAGAAAGGTTGCCTTACATTGCTACTCAGAGAATTACATGGCAAAAATGGGCCCAAGTCTGGGGCTCATGAGGGCATTTTCTTAGAACCCAAGTCCTGCGTGATTCTGGACCATTAACTCAAGAAACAGCAGACGTGCCTCTTTAAGGCAAAAGTTCTGTGTTCCATCAGTGAGCTTCTCAGACCACTGTGTCTCCTATATTCTTCAGTAAAAGACTTTAATATCTAAAACTCCTGTAACCTCAAATCCTGTTATCCCCAAATAAGGCAATGACTTACTCCGTGAGATATGTGCACCCTCCTGCTCAGTTCGTGAATGCTTCATTACGTTTACATGGGTGGTATATTTTCCAAAAGCTAGGTAAAATATTTCCTCATCTCAAGCATCTGCCTACTCATTTGGAAAGAAAAGACATGAAAGATGAACAAACAGCAATTAAGTGCTAATTGTGTGTGGTACCAATCATTGGTGCCTTAGAACTTTAAGGAAAATAAAAATGACTGGAAGTCGGGGCCATCACGAGAGGCCCCCAGAGAGTTTCTCACTCACAAGAGGGTTAAGGTCTTTACTGGCAGGTTAAGTAGCCAGGCAGGAAGATTTGTCAGAGAGGAACCCAGAGTCCAGGAGAGGCAATAAGGAAAGGAAATATGTCCAGGGGCAGTGAAGTATAACACAAATAAATAGGTTGAGGCGGATAGCAGAGGAGCCGACGATCCAAAGAGAAGGCAACAAGGAAAGGGTGGGGAAAGGATATGAGGGGAAAAAAAAACAGGGAGGAAAAAACTGAAAATGAATCACCTAATTAATGGGTGGGAATACTGGCTGATGGTTTCCAGGGGCACTGTTTCCAGTCCAGTTATCTGTCAGAAATGCTTTGGATTAGTGGCCAAAGGAAATTTAGGAGAAACCTCCCAGCTAAAATACTTGAATGCTTTCCCCAAGCTTCTATTTTCACTTCTCTTACTTGAAAGAGTACAAAAGACAGTGTTAGACCTTTTGACCAAGAACATAATTTTAAAGTCCTGATTCCAGAATTCTTTGGAATTAACAAATATGTGGTGTGGTCCTTATCTTACTGTGTTGGGAAGCACCTGACGTCTTTGGAGCCAGAGCATAACTTGATAAATAACAGTTGCATGAGTGGTTAGGAGATAACTCTGAGAAGGAGCTGGGGACTTTGCACAGATTCAAAAAAGAGACAGAAGAGGGAAACTGCTGCCTTCACATCATCTCTCCCTTCCTTTGTATCTGGTTTGTTCATGAGAAATTATGAATCAACCTGAAGAATCTGAGCAGTTATTTGTAGACCTTAAAGAGCAAATTTAGTTTTCTTTGGTTTATTATGTTTACATATTTAATATATTGATTGAACAAAGAGTGACCAAATGCTTAATATTTTTTCAAGTAACTTCTTTGATACAGTAATATCTTTGTTTCATCAAGATGCTATACAAATTTTCAGGTACTAGAAGTTTCAGTAAATGATATATATTGCTGACATAATTTAGTCAAGTTATAGCCACTACACACAGTGAAGTGAGAAGATTATATATCCTCTCTCAATGGAGGATGAATAAACTATTAGTAGTTTATTGAATACATTCCTTTTTGTGTATACCTGGGATGTTACACACAAAAAAGGAAGAATGATAGGAAACATGTAAAGTATATTAGAAATAACCATGTTTTATTTTGTGATCATGGAGAAATATGGGTTCCCTTTAATATTTAATTAAAAAAAGAAAAATGTGACTAGAAATTTTCATTATTTAGTGAGTCATTACATATGATTATAAATTTTCAAAAGCATACAGTTCTCCAACGTTGTACACCAGGCGGCACCGTGAGCGTTCTCAAAGGTGTTGCACAGTCTCCACTCCCTTTTTTAATCCAGGAAAAGTACTAATGATTTAATATTTTTCTACAAGAATATCCCACTTTTGGATGTTTTTTATTATTTTTTAAAGAAAAAGTTGGTTACAAACAGCATCTGAAAGAACATTCCTTTAAAAAAAAGCCACAGGAAAATCGAGTTATTTTTATAGTGATAATACTTTATACAGATCTGTGATCTTTCATCTGAGAATTTTTAAGCACTTGTGAAATGTTGACTCATCAATCCATGACACACTTAGAAGATTGGGCAGTAATTCTGCTGCCATTTGGTTTCAAAGAACTCACGGTGTCCTAAGGTATGTGGACCCTTTTTAAAAAAATTATTGTTTTATTTCTTCCCTTTTCTTTTTTTAAATTTTATTTTATTTTTTATTTTTTGTTTCTTGTTAAAGGCCAGAAGCAATATGGCTTGGTTCCAACCCACTAGAAACTCAGTGTGATGAAGGAAGGAGCCACGGAAGAGTTCTTCCGATTCCCAATAACACATGCTACGACTTAAAAACCAGAGACGGAAATCTCTACATATTTCGAACAGTCCACAAAGGCATTCAGAAGATCTGAGCCTTAAATTATTCCAAGATACAGAAGGCAGACTTGGCTTTGCTGAATTGACATTTTAATCAGTATTTCCTTATTTATTTTTTAACAAGGCAACTATATTATTGATAATATCCTGCCAAACATGAATGTATGCCTTTCACCTGTGTAGGGGGCTCAAGGATGGATTCTTGGCCGAAGAATTCCTCTGGAAATACTTGCCAGGCCAAGGGTGGGAAAACAGGCTGCCAGTAATTGGAAGTTTTATGAAGTATGCATTAAGATTTTATTATTAATAGTCTCAAGATGTAGCCTTATCTTTCCAATGTTCTTTGATAGGTACAATCAGTGGCCTATCTGCCACTCTTTGGGTTGTTAAAGCAGTGAGTTGTGTTGGGGGTTATTTTTCAACCCAGGGTCCATGTTTTTTCACCCACATGGTTTTTAATGACTTCACTTCCAGTTAAAGAATGGTGTGAAAGGCTGGGCGCGGTGGCTCAAGCCTGTCATCCCAGCACTTTGGGAGGCCGAGACGGGCGGATCACGAGGTCAGGAGATCGAGACCATCCTGGCTAATACGGTGAAACCCCGTCTCTACTAAAAAATACAAAAAACTAGCCGGGCGAGGTGGCAGGTGCCTGTAGTCCCAGCTACTCGGGAGGCTGAGGCAGGAGA
>NW_016805186.1:2640703-2663654 GCF_001698545.2 Rhinopithecus bieti | reverse complement strand
AAAAAAAAAAAAAAAAAAAAAAAAAAAAAAATAAAAAAAAAAAGAATGGTGTGAAAGTACTATTTATATATCTGGTTAAAATAAAAAGTTTAGACAAATTAAATTTAACAGAGTTTAATTGAGCGAGTAAAATGGAAAAAAAAAAAAAAAACTCACGAAATCAGACAACTCCCGGAATCAAAGCGGATTCAGAGACTTGGGCCTCCACATGGTCAGATAAGATTTATGGACCAGAAAAAGGAAAGTGACATACAGAAAACAGAAGTAAGGTAGAGAAGCAGCCGGGCTGGTTATAGCTCCACCTTGGCCTTATGTGAAGACAATCTGAATAGTTGGCCACCTGTGAGTGGTTGCAGCGTGGCTGAGCCGTTGCTGCAGAAGCACACTCCTCGGTTACATTTTCAGTTTGTTATGTACTAAGGTTGTAGTTCGTTTGTAAGAGCTGAAGCGGGTGAGTACTGTGCTTTCTCAGGCTCAGTTTTAGTTGGATTTCACAATTTCACCCTTTTGGTCAGCCTCTCAGTTTTGAGAGATTAACCTAAATTCTGAGCATGGGCGCCACTCTCATCACAGTTGTAAACGACTCCTTTGTTCTGAGTATGGAATTCACAGATGACAGTGTGAGTAATTCTTTATGTTCTTACTTACCTAGTTGAAGCGAGACTATTCAACACTCAATAGATAGCTGCATGGAAAACATTGAAGACGTGAGAAGACACAAGGCACCAGGGTTACTATTAGGATGACTTCCAAGAGGATCATATCAAAAGACCAAGGAGTTCACAAGTTCTTACAAAACAAACCAAAGCAAATGAAACAAGTCACAGCTGAGGCAATGTAGGCAGCTCAGCAGTGCTGGAGTCTAGTTGGTCATGGTCCTTGTTCAGGGTCTGATGGTGATTAAGGACCACAGTTGCCTGTGCAATGGCCTGATTGAACGAGGTGTTCATTTCCATTGTTAGCCTGGTAACACAAGTCATAATAACCTGGAGACACACCTAGAATATATTGAAAGATGACAAAACCTTGGAAAACCCAAGCCTGCCATCCACTATTGAGGATGCCTGCAGACCAACTCTTAGTTGCTCTTGTAAACACCATGTGTTCCTTTCTTTTTTCTTTTTCTTTTCTTTTCTTTTTTTTTTGAGATGGAGTCTCGCTCTGTCGCCCAGGCTGGAGTGCAGTGGTGTGATCTTGGCTCACTGCAAGCTCCGCCTCCCAGGCTCACTCCATTCTCCCGCCTCAGCCTCCCAAGTAGCTGGGACTACAGGTGCCCACCACCATGTCCAGCTAATTTTTTGTCTTTTTAGTAGAGACGGGGTTTCACCGTGTTAGCCAGGATGGTCTTGATCTCCTGACCTCGTGATCCACCCGTCTCGGCTTCCCGAAGTGCTGGGATTACAGGCGTGAGCCACTGCGCCCGGCTGTGTTCCTTTCTTTTAGGAGATTAATTTCCTTAATGTGTTTAGTGGCAGTGTCTGAGGCCATCTTTTAAAGGAAGCCTCTTCTGTAGCAACAAAATCAAGGGAGACTCAGTTTTCGTCAGTACCAAATGTAAGCCCCCAACGAGAGCGAAAGGGAGCCCTAAAGTTGCATGATGTTCCATTAAGTGTTTTGGTTGAATGCATTTATTGTTATCCACCTTTCAGAGAGTGACATCTCCCCATCTGAACCCCTGGGAGGTCTGACTGTCTACAAAATCCAGTATTTTTCCCAATTTACAGATGATCTTTAACTTCTATACAACTGATACCCCACTACTGCCGAGAGTGAGCCCCAGGAGCCCCACCAGAGTTTCCTCTTAGTTGAAAATAGTTTATCTCTTTTAAGGTGGGAGTAATTTCAGTTATCGATTATTTTGGCCTCTGACCCTCGGAGCTGCTATGGGAGTTTGTAGGGGAAGCTATTTGAATGGCCGGAGTGAGCCAGGCCAAATAGCAACATCCTGACCAGACAGGAAGCAGATTTTCCTCAGACCCAAGAGAAGCCCATGGGGACTGGAAAAGAGGGTCACCTAGTTGCGTTTGTGCAAGGGTCAGTTAAATTTATTTGCCTGTGAATCTGCATAGCTCCTGAACAAGGTTCGGGGGTAATGTACTTTTTTGGGTTCGTTTATAGCATGCGGTAAGGGTGTATAGCCACATGTAGTAACAAAAAATGAACCTACTGGATTTTTTTTTTTTGAGACAGTCTTGCTGTGTCGCCCAGGCTGGAGTGCAGTGGTGCGATCTTGGCTCACTGCAACCTCTGCCTCCGGGCTCAAGCGATTCTCTGCCCCAGGCTCTGGAGTAGCTGGGATTACAGGTGCGTGCCACCACACCCAGCTAATTTTTATATTTTTAGTAGAGACGGGGTTTCAACATGTTGGTCAGGCTGGTCTGGAACTCCTGACCTCAGGTGATCTGCCCACCTTGGCCTCCCAAAGTGCTGGAATTACAGGCATGAGCCATTGTTCCCAGCCTCCTACTGGATTTAATTTGGTAACATTATATAAGCAATTACTTGTATCCATATCGCTAATGCCCAGGTCTCAAGTGCGTGATGTCTAGAAGCACAATATACCTTTTGCAGGCATCACTTGGATAGGTTTTCTATGTTTGGTAACAACCAGGTTATTCATTGGAAAAGTTAAAGTGTTGTTTCTAGCGAATGCAGGAAAGCAAATGAAGCAGTGATGTTTAGAATATCAAGGATAGGTTTCCACTCCCTCCTCCTTTGGAGTTTCAATCACTGCCATTGGGAACAGAGACAGGCATGGAGAAGCATCAGTGGAATTTTTTTCTGATTTTTTGGCATTTGCCCACAAACCCAACAGTTACTCTGGTTTTGTGCTAGAACACATGCCATCTAGTGATTATGGTCCCATGGATTTTCCTGTAGGAAAAAGGAAAGTATTGGGACAAAAGATTAGAGGAAAAAAGCAAAAGCACAAGGCTTTCATAATGGCAGAAAAGTCTTTATCTGTGATCTTGGGAAAGCTGTCCACATCTAGCATGCTGTCCACTTTCGGGGAGAACTGTTCCTGGTCAGCTTTAAAGTCTCCAGCAGGTGTTCCAAGAGGCTGAAGGGGCCCTTTGAGTTGTGAGATGTGGACCCAAGATTACAGGTGTAGGTGATGAGAACTCGGTGTGGCCCTTTCCGACAGGGTCCGAGGGCAGCCTTCCTCTGATGTTATTTCCGGAAGACCCAGTTTCCAGGCTCTGGACCATAAAGGATTTGATTGTCCTTAGTCAGTGGATCACAGAAAGCTTCCTGTACCTGGTAAAAATACACTTTGGCATAATGCATTAAAACCTTGCATGATTTAGTCATATCAGAGTTTAGGAGAGTGGAACATCTATTAGGTTCTACTATTAGGGGCATATGTTTCCAGTGACTATTTCATAAGGGGCCAACTTATGTTTTCCAGTGGGAGTGGATCTGATTGCCATTTAATGCCAACACCAGTACCTTTGGCCAAGACAACCCAGTTGGCTCAGCTAACTTTGCCAATTTCAGTTTTAAGATACCATTTGTTCTCTCAGCCTTTCTGTAACTGCCCAGTGGGTTCACCTTGCCCGCTGCCTAGACAGAGCTGATTTATCAAGACAGGGGAATTGTAACAGAGAAAGAGGAATTCACGCAGAGCCAGCGTTGTGGGAGACCCGAGTTTTTTTATTACTCAAATCAGTTTCCTCATCATTCGAGGATCAGAGTTTTTCAGGGTAATCGGGTGGGTGGAAGAAGGCCACTGAGTAAAGAGTGCTGATTGGTCAGGCCAGATATGAAATTATAGAGAGCTGAAGCTGTCTTCTTGTGCTGAGTCAGGCCCTGGGTGGGGCCACAAGATCAGATGAGCCAGTTGATCCATCTGAGTGGTGCCAGCCGATCCATCAAGTGCAGGGTCTGCAAAGTGTCTCAAGCACTGATCTTAGGAGCAGTTTAGGGAGGGTTGGAATCCTGTGGCCTCCAGCTGCATGACTCCTAAACTACCATTTCTAATCTTGAGGCTAATTTGTTGGTCCTAAAAAGGCAGTCTAGTCCTCAGGCAAGAAGGAGGTTTTGGGAAAGGGTTCTTAGCATCTTGGTTTTAACCTATAAACTAAGTAATTCCCAACGTTCATTCAGCCTACGTCCAGGAATGAACAAGGACGGCTGGGAGGTTAGAAACAAGACGCAGTTGGTTAGCTCAGGTCTCTTTCACTGTCTCACTTACAATTTTGCAAGTGTGCTTTCATTTCCAGAAGACTGAGGGTGGTAAAGGCAATGGTAGTGCCACTGCAGCCACAACACCTTATTTGATTGCTTTTAACTTACCCAGTACAAGGAGTTTCCCTATCTATAGCTGGAGATTTCTCCAGGAATATCCCATAAAGGAAAAACATTTTCTAGTAATTTCTTAGCTGCTGGCACAGCACCAGCTTTTCTACAAGGAAAGACTGTATTTGACCAGAAAACATGCAAACTATTACAAAAACATACCTCAGCAAGGGTGATAACTGAATAAAGTCCATTTGTAAACGTTCAGATGGTCCATCAGATGGTGGAAATGGCTACCTGAAGTTTGTATTGTTTTCCGAGGATGGTGAGTTTGGCGAATCACACATTGGTTGTAAACCATTTTAGCAATTTTGGAACATATACCTCACCAATATTTTTTTATAATTTGGATCATTTTGTCTGTTCCGTGATGAGTTGTGGAGTGCAGGGCTTTTAACAGCGGAAGCTTTAAAGACTCAGAGAGGACCAAGTGGTTGTCAGGCCCTTTGTGAGTCCACGCTGAACACTGAATTTACCTTTTTTTAGATACCAACTCTGTTTTTCCAAATTAAATGCATTGCACTGTTTATTAAATAGGTCACCATAAGGGAGTTGTTTTGGATCAGTCTTATGGAGTTCATTCAGATTGTATATTCTCACAGTGTCAGCACTAGCTGATTAAACATGCAAATCGGCTAGGGCATTGCTTTGATATTCAGATTGAGTTTTACAGGTATCATCTTCAGTCTTCATCATAACCATCTGTGATGATAACAATGGTAACAGGATAGCCAAAAGGAGTTCACCAAATTGGAATTCCGCTGGAAGTGAGAAACCCTTATTGTTTCTTTTTTAAATAATGTAATTTTTATTAGACATATTTGCCTTTTTTTTTTTCTTTTCTTTTCTTTTTTTTTTTTTTTTTTTTCAGACAGGGTCTCTCTCTGTTGCCCAGGCTGGAGTGCCATGGTGTGATCATGGCTCACTGCAGCCTCGACCTCCCAGGCTCACTCACTCCCACCTCAGCCCCCAGAGTAGCTGGGACTACAGATGCAAGTCACCATGCCAGATAATTTGTAGAGAAGGGGTTTCGCCATATTGCCCAGGCTGGTCTTGAACTTCTGGGCTCAAGCAGTCTGCCTGCCTTGGCATCCCGAAGTGCTGGGATTACAGGCATGAGCCGTCGCACCTGGTCCCATTGTTTTCATAACATGCCAAAATTGTGTTCTACTCAAAGCATATCTGCTATCTTTTTAAATATTTACTGACTTGTCCTTAACTCTATGACAAGCTTGGGTGGGAGCAAAAAGCTTTGCCAGCTAAGCTGACTTAAATTGAGGAAGAGTTCCCTTCTGTATTAACTCATTTTGGGCAGTAACAACATACCCTGCCTGATATTTTGCTTCTGAGACTGGCATAGGACCCATGAGGAAAAGTATTAACTCAGGATTATCCAGTGGAGCATCTCATAAATCAACACAAGGGGCTACTGGTTTGGATAATACACCTACACAATTGTGATCTTTGCCATGGTCAGTCAGAGGTAATGGGGTAGCAGGGTTAAGTAGGTTTTCGATGGAGGAGCATTTTAGATGGAGGTCAGAAGGAGGCAGGAGAAATTTTCATAAGATCATAAGATGTTAGTTTTCTTGCTGAAAAATGCTGAGCTTGGTTGGAATTTAATAGACTTTCCACAGCATGTGGAATTTGCAAATTAAGTTCATTCCCTAAAACCAGCTCAGATGAAACTTCTAGCAACTTGGTGGCTGCTGCTGCTTCTATTTTTTTTTTTTTTTTTTAAGACACAGGATCTGTTTTGGGCTTCCTTTAGTGGTGAAACAGACTGCCCTAATGGGAGGAGGCTTATTGGTAGACTAACAGAAAAGCAGACAACTCTTTTCCAGTGTCCTGCTTGTTTGCAAGGAAGGCAGACATCTCAGGGAAAAGAATTTCTTGTTCTAGGATCTGTCTCTGGGTTGTGATTTAAAATAAAAAAGAAGGTTCCTTTGGTCTCAGCCCCTGTAACTGTTGTAATTGGTGAGACATAAGCTTGGTAGTCTTTTGAGTTTTTTCTTGCTCCAGAGTCCTCTCAAAATGTTCAGCTAAGGCCACCAATTCATCATGTCTGTAACTTCCCACCCAGGTTCATGTTTCTTTAATTAAACTGCTAAGTTTGGGACGGAGTCCACTTATAGATAGAGTAGTTGGTGGGGTTCCTGCAGGAAATATTCCTTGCTGTTATTTGGAGCCCCAAATGCTTCACAGTGTTTCTAAGTGAGTTCTGTCGTCTGAGACTTCTTTTGTCTGTATGGCGGACCAGGCAATTTTTTTGTGTGGAAAAATCTTAGGAATTGAATCTAAAATGTTTTTGGCAATGTTTCTAGCTTCTTTCAGCTATTCCTGTGAGGGGGATTTGGAGAGGTCTTTAATACCCTCCTCAGGTTGGCTCCATTCTGCAGCTGTCATTCATTTGCCAGCTTCCACAGGCCCCAGTATCGTGTGAATAAACTGGTAAAAGTCAGGGTGTCCTGGATCGTAAGCTCTTATGAGTACGTTTTTGAGGACTTCCTCTTGAGTTAGGGAGTCCTTTACTATGTCTCTAAGCTCATCTTAGAACATGGAGTGAAGGTGGTTGTGGCAGGAAGCCCTGGCTGATCACAAGCTCTTACTTTATAAGGCGTCTGTCCAACTTCTCTTTTTTCATCATGGGTGAAAGGGTAATTTGACTAGAAGATTAGTGGAGCAAATTATTTAGGTAGAGATGGGTAAAGAGAAGAAACAGGGTTATTTCAGAGTAGAGTCCTCTTTCGTCATGTTCTTAGTCTGTTGTTTAAAATGTTTGCTTGCTTGTTGCAAAGAATCATTTAAGGAGGCAATCTTTAATTTGTTTAGTCTTTTAGATGCCTTGCATACCAATTAAAGAACACATCTCATTGTTTTGTGGGGTTTTTTAAATCCCCTTTTTTCTAATACGCCTCCCAACTAAACAATTTTATGCAAAATAAAACTTAACTATTGGCTGGGTGCGGTGGCTCATGCCTGCAATCCCAGCACTTTGGGAGGCCAAGGCAGGTGGATCACCTGAAGTCAGGAGTTCAAGACCAGCCTGGCTAGTATGGTGAAACCCAGTCTCTACTAAAAATACAAAAATTAGCTGGATGTGGTGGTGGGGGCCTGTAATCCCAGCTCCTGGTGGGGGCTGAGCCAGGAGAATCTCTTGAACGTGGAAGGCAGAAGTTGCAATGAGCCAAGATTGCGCCATTGCACTCCAGCCTGGGCGTCGCGAGACTCCGTCTCAAACAAACAAACAAACAAACAAACAAAAACCAAAAAATAAAAAGCAAACTTCCCTATTATGGTGATCTTAATCCTAAGTTGTCTCCAGAAAGGTTAACCCATTTTCCAAAACACGTACATTGTGGGCCCATAATTTTTATGTATAAAATTAGCTGGAGTCTCAGAAGCTATAGTCTCTGATTCTTTGGATTGATATGAACACATTATCAAAAAGTTACTTATCTGAAGCCCGGGGCTTCTAAATTCAATGTGATGCTGTACCCAGTGCAGTATAAATACTGCTCACATCAACTCAGGGAGCTGAGAACACAAGTCAGTGGAGCTCGGAATTTGAGAGAAAACTCACCCACAAGCCTCCAGTTACAAACGAGAGAGTAGCACACACAATTGGCTCTGCAGGTGCCCCGCTTGGTTGCCTGCCGTTGCAAGGAGTCACTGGAATTTTACTTCGATCTTCATTCTACTCCAGATCTGATGAAAGAAGAACTTTAGACACATTTAAGAGTTTAATTGAGCAAGGAAAAAAATGATTTGCAAATCGAACAGCCCTCAAAATCAAAACAGATTCAGAGAAACTTTGGGGCTACCACCTGGGCAGATAAGATTTATAGACAAAAAAAAAAAAAAAAAAAAGGAAAATAAGGTATATAAACAGCTGGACCGGTTCCAGCTCAGCCTTTGCCAGTATGTTAAGGGAGGCTGAGCAGTTGACTACCTGTGAATGGCTGAAGTGTGGCTAGAGTGACGGGCTGAGGCTCACCTTTTGTTACAGAAGATACTCCTCAGTTTTCAGTGTGTTCCACACTAAGTTAAGTTACAATTCAGACTGAAGAACTCAAGGAAGCAAGTGTTAATACCAAGGCTTTCTCAGAACAAATTTTAGATGGATTTAACAGTATAGATCATGATGTATTAGAGTAATAAAGTTCTAAGAATAAGTACCTCTAAGTATCAGAAAAATATATTTCTGTCATCTAACATAAGTTTATTCTTACGAGACAGTTTCAGTTGATGGCAAAGGACGTTAGTTGAAAATATTAAACATAAATTGAGGGTTGACCTAGAGATCTGAGAAATATTAGCTGACATACTGAAGACCATATGAAGAGGATGAGCCAGGAGACTGCACAGAATGGTGGATATTGTGGGACCTCCATCCCAGTCGACATTCTGAAAACTGGGACCCAGGGCAAACTTCTGGCCACCCCTTGATCCATCAGGACTAGGCCCCAAGATAGAGTTTCCTCATGCGTTGCTTCTACTTTGACATTTCACGAGGGGCATCCCTGCCTCGTGCGCACCTGCTTTGGAATTGCAGAGAGCTGCTTGGACCTACCCTCTGGGTGTCTGTCCTCATCAGCACTAAGAACCCCAACCCGAAGCCTTTCCCCTCCTGGTTCTGAGACAGATGGTGAGAAGAAGAAACCAGGACATTCCTTCTAATAGCCCTGTTTACTTTTTCCTTTGTCTCAGATTGTCCCTAGATATCAGTGGGTACAATTGTTAACAAAAAGCAATTAAGGGTGCTTAAGTGAGACTTTGAAATTCAAACCCCAAATAAAGAATGAGTTTATACGGAATTGGCCTGTGGTACCCCAGTGAGACTAGGAAAGTTGAAAATGAGATGCTTGTAGCCAGTAAGGATGTTCTGACCAAATAACATGAAGGCTAACTTGGCACAATCACAAACATGAAACATGCCACCTGGGAGACTTGGGATGTAAGGAGGCTGTAAAGCACAGTGCACAGGCTCTGGAGCAGGACTGCAGGGTGCCAACCCCAGACCCCCAGACCCGCTGCTAGTTAACCGTGTGATCTTGGGGAAGTTACTTCACCTCCTCAAACTTCGGTTTCCGTATCCAGAAAGTGGGGATATTACTACCATACCTATGTCACAGGGTTGTTAAGATGAAGTGAGTAAATGCATATATGGCTCTTAAATCAGGCGCTGGTGCAAAGTGTTATATTAACATTTGTGTTTGCCGGGTGCAGTGGCTCACGCCTGTAATCCCAGCACTTGCAGAGGCTGAGAAGGGTGGATTACTTGAACCTAGGACTTACAGACTAGCCTAGGCAACATGGAGGAACCCCATCTCTACAAAACATACAAAAGTTAGCCGGGCACAGTGACCTGCACCTGTAGTCCTGGCTACTTGGTAGGCTGAAGTGGGAGGATCGCTTGAGCCTGGGAAGTGGAGGCTACAGTGAGCCAGGATCACACAACTGCGCTGCAGCCTGGGTGACAGAACGAGATCCTGTCTCAAAAAAAAAAAAAAACCTTGTGCTAGCATTATTACTTTGTACTAAAAAATATACATGTATCTCATATTAGTTATTTGCTGAATGCAGATGGCTAAAGGGAAAAAGCATGGAGGAACACACACAGGAAGTTTTTATCAGACAGGCCTGGTGGTGGCTGCTGTCACTCCTACTTGCATTCCTCAGCTCGAACTCACAGGGCCACAGCTAACTGCAAGAGAAGCTGGGAAGTGTAGCCTGACACTCTGAGCCCAGGAACAAGAGGAGAACGTGAATTGTGCTGGATAGTCTTTGTCAAGCCAAAACCCATCCATAAGCACCTAGGTGATTTTGCATTCTTGGGTTAAGACCCACTGGAATAGAGAGATCAAGGAGATAAAATACATGTATAGCAATCATATTTTGCTAGCAAAATTGGAGTGTGTGACCTAAACACTTTTTTTTCTGATTTACAAAAGCTTTCTGTATGAAAAGTATTACAAAATAATAATAATTAAATTAATCTGGTTGTATATTTAAAGAGTTGCCTTTACTGGAAAGGATGTAATTGTGTGAAATTAGGGCAGTTCCAGGACATCACAGAGTTCTCTGTTCAGTAACAAACAACTGACCCACCATTATAAAATCCATATTTACTCCCTCGGCTCAGTGGCCAGGATTAGCATCAGTATGACCTGAGAGTACAACAAAAAAGTGTTGGTAAAAATTAAAACCACAAAGCTTTGTGGACAATGGAGAGGTCTGTGTGGAACTCAAGGGTCAAAGCAATAGAAAATTGTCTGATGAAAAAGCCCAAAGGAGAAGCAGAGGTCATGTGCATCTGTCAGGTGGTGGGCAGTGAAATTTCCTAGCTACTTTCTAAAGTACACAAAGAAAATAGAGCCAGGGACCAAGTGTGCTTTGCTGGGTGCGTGAACATTCCTGAGACGTCCATAAGCTGAATTGATAAAAACTTACTCTTAATGCTTTAGAAAAGATACCTATATAATTAAGCCTACAGAAAATATTAAAAAATCCTTTTTATTCTTGGGGTTTTATAAGCCTAAGCATTTACTAATGTTCTTGAAGAAGATTATCCCACTAGTTTATGTTACATATTTAAGAAGGCAAATTTGTGATAATTTTTAAAATTCAGAATAGAAATGGCTTACTATGAATTTTTTTCTTTCCAAATTTTCTGCAATGAACATATTACTTTCTGAGTTAAGATTAAGAAAATAAAAGATAATATAATGCAAGATTTTCTTAGAAAAGCGTTGAGACTGATTTCCTACAGTTTGATTGTTTTCTGTTACTTTGCAATCTTGAATTGTTGTGGAACAGTGCAGTCACATTTTATGCAAGGTTTGTATAACATTTTAAATTAGGCTCATAAATCTAAAAATCCCAATAGTTGCAATCATCCTGAAAATTCTTTAGAGTACCCACAATATATACTATATATGGGTTTGTATATATACATCTGTGGCTTAATATGAATGTGTAATATAGATTAAAACACAGTCCATAATGAAATATACATGCCAAGTGTAGTTTCCTGGTACTATTTCAATTATTAGTCTCTGTTTCATTATTATGAGTGGGCATAGTTTAACTCATGTCAGTTAAGGCTAGGTATAGTAGCTCATGCCTGTAATCCCAGCACTTTGGGAGGCCAAGGTGAGTGGATCTCTTGAGCTCAGGAGTTCGAGACCAGCCTGGGAAACGAAGTGAGACCCCCCGTCTCTACAAAAAAATTTAAAAAAACAAAATTAGTCAAGTGTGGTGGCATGCACCTGTAGCCCCAGCTACTTGGGGAGCTGAAGGGGGAGGATGGCTTGAGCCTGGGAGGCAGAGGTTACAGTGAGCTTAGATTGTACCACTGCACGCCAGCCTGGGCAACAGAGCCAGACCCTGTCTCCAAAATAATAATACTAATAATTCATATAAGTTAAATTCACACAAGATGGAATTCCATGGTATAGTGGCATAAGCATTGTACTTGAGTTGGAAGTCCTGGTATGTTATGACCTGGGACAAGTCATTTAACCTTCCCAAGCTAACCTCTGTTGCCTGTAGGATGAGGCTTCCACTGTTTACTTCCTAAGTTGGATTAAAGATGAAGTGAAATGACATAAACTCTAAGGTGCTAAACCTATCAAGAGGCTCCTACCAGATTGAGAGTGTTGGGAGAGCAGGTGCCATGTCAGTCTTACTGCTATTGAATTTTCATGAGTTTTTGCTGGAAGTCATATTGGAAAACCAAATCAGTGAGATAACTCGGTCCTCTCTTTCCTGTCCACCGGCAGACACTCTCAGATAGACCTGTGCACACAGGGTGGTGTTGACATATCTGAAGTAATGAAAGCAAATTAGGCTTTTTTTCCTGAAACTTCAGTCCATACAGAGAAATTAGGGCTGTACATGTTTAAGTGAAATAAGCCTGTGCAGAAATTCAGTGTAAACACTGGAAATTTCCCTCATGAGGCAGTGAGCAGTGGGTTTTATTGGGAAAGGATTTGTCATGTTGAAAGCTATCCAAGTATAAGGCCATTGTTTGCTTTGACTATTGAAAATACGTTTGTTCACTAAACTTTCACCTTTTTATCCAATATTACATCTTAAAAGAGGATTTTAAATTATATTAGCACCCAACTAAGTTGATTAATGACAAGTCAAGGAGTGAAAATGAAAATAAGCAAGAAAACCTCTCCATAGCAGCTGAGGTGACTGTGTCAACCAATTAGAGTTTTATTCTCTTCTCCACAAAATGAGACTTTAAATGTTTTGTCCATAGTGCTTATATGATTTGAATCCATGAAGGAATAAATTGAGATGGAATCATGAAGAACCTTACTCTGTGTGTGTGTGTGTGTGTGTGTGTGTGTGTGTGTGTGTGTGTGTACACTTGTTATTTTGAAATAAGTATAGCGTCACAGAAAGTTGCAAAGACCTGTACAATGAGGGCCCGTGTACCCGTCACTCAGCCTTCCCCAGTGTTAACATCTTGTATGACCACAGCACAGTATCAAAACCAGCACATGTGACACTGGTGTAGGATTACCAATGTCACATGTCATTGTCATTGACAAATGTCAGTTTATTCAGATCTCAGCAGTTATGTTGTGGTCTTATCAACGTATCAAGATGTAAGAGTCTGTTGTCTGAGATGGTGTCTGCAGTTCTTTGTCTCACATCTAAAAGGATTAAGGCGTGTGAACACAAGGGTGGAGTGAAAGTTTAATAAGTGAAAGAAAGTTGGTTGTAGTGGAGGGTGAGGCCTGAATGGGTTGTCTCCTATGAGGTTGGGGTCTAGGGTTTGGGAATGTGTTTAGTCCTTAATTCTCTTGGACATGAGTAAAAGGACTACTATCTCAGACAACAAGAGACTGTTACATCTTGGTACACTGATGGGACTACAACAGTTATACATGCATTATTTTCTCTCTGCATGTGTATGTGTATAGTTCTAGGTGGTTTTATCATGTATGAAGCTGCCACCACCACGTGTAACCACCACCGCATGACTGTGGTGTACCATTGCCCCAAGGCTCCCTCACACGACTCGCTCAGAGCTCTAGCTGCGGCTTCCTCTCCCCTGCCCCTCCATCCTTCACCTCTGGAAACCTCTCCTCTGTTCTCCTTTTTGCAGTGGCGTGATTTCAGCTCACTGCAACCTCTGTCTCCTGGGCTCAAGCGATTCTCCTGCCTCAGCCTCCTGAGTAGCTGGTATTACAGGTGCCTACCACCACGCCCAGCTAATTTTTGTATTTTTAGTAGAGCTGGGGTTTCACCATGTTGGCCAGGCTGGTCTCAAACTCCTGACCTCAAGTGATCCACCCGCCTTGGCCTCCCAAAATGCTATATCTTTTTAAAATTAGTCTTTTTCACTCAGCATAATTTCTTTGAGATTCATTCAATCTACTGTATCTATCAAAAGTTTGTTCCTTTTTACTGCTGAGTAGAATTTCATGGTATGAATATACTACAGTTGGTTTAGCCGTTCACCACTAAAGACATTTGGACAATTTTCCCTATTTGGATGTCACAAATAAAACTGTTATGAACATTCATGTACAAGTTTCTTTTTTTGTTGTTTGTTTTTGGAGATGGAGTCTTGCTCTGTCACCCAGGCTGGAGTGCAGTGGTACCATCATAGCTCACTGCAGCTTCAACCTCCCTGGGTCAAGTGAGCCTCCCACCTTGGCCTCCCAAAGTGCTGAGATTACAGGTGTGAGCCACCGCACCTGGCTGTCATGTACAAGTTTCTGCATGAAAATAATTTTTCAGTTCTCTAGATAAATACCCAAGACAGTTCAATTGTGGGGTCATATGGTAAGCCCATTTTCAGTTTAAAACTGTTTCTCAAAGAAATATGCCATTTTACATTTCTTGTAGCAGTGTATTAGTGATTCAGTCTCTCCACATACTCACCATCATTTAGTATTACCACTTTGTAATTTTAGCCAGATGGGTATGTAGTGATACCACATTGTGGTTTTAATTCACATTTCTCTAGTGGCTAATGATGTTGAATATTTTTTATGTGCTTAAGTGCCATCTGTATATCCTCCTCGAAGTGTCTGTGCATATCTTTTGCCCATGTTCTAATTGTATTACTTGTTTTTTTTTTTTTTTTTTTTTTGAGAGAGTCTCACTCTGTCACCCAGACTGGAGTGCAGTGGTGTGATGATCTTGGCTCACTTACAACCTCCGCCTCTCAGGTTCAAGTGATTCTCCTGCCTCAGCCTCCTGAGTAGCTGGGACTACAGGCATGCACCACCATGCCCGGCTAATTTTTTTTTTTTTTTTTTTTTTTTGAGATGGGGCGTTGCTCTGTCACCTAGGCTGGAGCACAGTGGCATGATCTTGGCTCACTGCAACCTCTGCCTCCTGGGTTCAAGCAATTCTCCTGCCTCAGCCTCCCAAGTAGCTGGGATTACAGGCTCCTGCCCCCACACATATTGGTCAGGCTGGTCTTGAACTCCTGACCTCAGGTGATTCACCTGCCTCAGCCTCCCAAAGTGCCAGGATTACAGGCATGAGCCACCGTGCCTGGCTGTATTGATTTTTAATACACAGTTTTGAGAGTTTTCAGTTTCAGTGATTTGTGTTCTAATCTTTACTATTTCTTTTCTTCTGTTTGCTGTGGGTTTATTCTGCTCTTTTAAAATTGTTTTAGATCTTTCCTTTTTTTATAATGTCAGCAGTTCTGTACATTTGCTTCTCCACATTGCTTTAGCTGCATCCCACAAACTTTGATTTTTTCCTTTAGTTCTGTGTATTTTTAAAATTTTTGACACTCTTTGATCCATGCATTACTATACATTATTGTTTAATTTCCAAGTGTTTGGAGATTTTCTTTTATTGATTTCTTTCTAGTTTCCTTCCATTATGGCCAGAGAGTATAATCTCTATGGTTTCTGTTATTTTAAATTTGTTAATATTTGTTTTGTGACCCAGGGTCTGTTGTGGTGAATGTTCCATGGATGCTTGAAGAGAACATGTATTCTGTTGTTGAGTAGAGCGTCCTTTAAATGCCAATTTGACCTTGTTGGTTGATGGTCAGATTTGCTAGATCCTTGCTGATTTTTTGTCAAGTGGTTCTACGAATTGCTGAAAGCAGGGTACTGAAGTAACTACAATGGTAGGTTGCCGGTTTCTCCTTTTAGCTCGATCAGTTTCTACTTCATGTCCTTTTCAGCTCTTGTTTGGTGCATACACATTTAGGATAGCTATATCTTCTTGGCAGAGAGTAACGTTTGTCCTTTTTACTTTTCTTTGCTCGGAAGTCTACTTAGTCTGCTGTATCTGATAGTAATATAGCCACTCCTGCTTTTTTGGATTAATGTTTGCATGATATCTTTTTCTATCCTGTCACTTTCAGTCTACCTAGGTTGTTATGCTTGATGTGAATTTCTTACAGAGTTTCTTCTATAGTTGGGTTGGGTTTTATTTTTAAATTGGCATATTTAGGCCATTTACATTTAATATAATTATGATATGTCAGGGCTTAAGTTAGCCATTTTACTTTTATTTTATGTTTGTTTCTCTCTCATTCTTCTGTTTCTTTTATCTTACTTTTCATTTTGATTTTTTTTAGCATACTGCATTTTACAGAGTTTTTAGTGGTTCCTTCATGCAATACCACGTACATAAGTAACTTGTGACAGCCTACTGTTTTTGACATTTTATCCCTTAAAGGGAAATGCAGAACTCTTCCATTTGGATGCCTTTACCCTCCTCACTTCTGAAATATATTTTGTCTTAGGTGTTTCCTCTAGATACATTGAATGTCGTATTAGGTAGTGCTATAACTTTTGTTCAACTGTAAAATAAGGTTTTTAAAACCCATAAGGTGAAGAATAGTCTATTACATTTATTTCTGTTTTTACTCATTCTTTCCTTTCTGAATGTCCCAACCTTCTTCCGTTACTATTTTCTTTTTGTTAATAAGAGCTTCCTTTATTCTTTAAAGGCGGGTCTGCTGGCAACAAATTCTCTTAATCCTTTGTCTGAGAATGTCTTTATTTCCCCATTATTTCTGAAAGATAGTTTCCCTGTATATAGGATTTGGGTTGATATTTCTTTCAGCACTTGAAAATACTATGCATCTTCTTTTGGCCTCCATAGTTTCAGATGGGAAAACCACCGTCATTCAAATTAATATTTACTTATAGATAATGTGTAATTTCCCTGTGTTTTCAAGATTTTTTTTCTTTGTCTTTCGTTTTCAGAAGTTTACTCCTAATTTATCTTGGCATGGGTTTCTTTGGGTTTATCCTATTTGAGACTTACTCAGCTTTTTGAAACTATAGGTTTATGTCTTTTGCCAAACTTGGGAAGTGTTCAATTCTACTCCCTTCCTCCTCTCTTTCTGAGACCTTTATGATACAAATTTAGATATTTTATTATTTTCCCACAGAACCCTGAAGCAGTGTTCATTTTTTTTTCTATTTTCTCACTGTTGTTCAAATTGAGTAAATTGTATTGATCTGCTGTCAGATTCATTGATTCTATCTCCACTGTGCCATCAAGTCCACTCAAAACACCCAGAAGTTGGCTACATAGAGCTGCTTAGAAGAAGCAGGTCCAGAAAGGGGCAGATTGAGAGACAGACATGTTAGTGACAGCCGTTAATTCTCTGAGTGGAGCAAGAAGGAAGAGTGAGGGCTGAGGATAGCTTCTACGAGATGGCTACATTTGGAGGGTGAAGAGAACAGAAACCATGGAGCAGGTGCTCACTTCTGTGTAGAGTGAGGGTGCTGTTGTCCTACTGTCATTTGGCTAACTGGAATGTTTTATGCTGTTTTCTTTTTCTTTTTATTTATTTTTTAAAGGGGCAGGGTCTTGCTCTGTCACTCAGCCTGGAGTGTATTGGTACCAGAATGGCTCACTGGAGTCTTGAACTCCCAGGCTCAAGCGATCCTCCTGCCTCAGCCTCTCAAGTAGGTAGGACGAGAGACACAGGCCACCTCACCTGACTAATTGTTTCTTGCTAGGTTGCCCAGGCTGGTCTCGAACACCTGACCTCAAGTAATCTTCCCACTTCAGCCTCCCAAAGTGCTGGGATTCCAGGGGAGAGCTACCTCACCTGGACGTTTTATGCTATTTTCTTGATACAGTGCCTCTCTCTGCATTGTATAATCAAAGATATGACAGAGTGATTGCATTTTTTAAGCCTTGACAATACCTTATTGTGCCCTTATAGAAAACTGGGGCATAGAGTGTGAAATTACTTCACTAAGGTCACAAGACTGTGATGTGATAGAATGGCAGCTGAACTCTGGAGTATTGTTTTCTCTTAACTTTTCTCTTGTTGCTCCAGCAGGCATTTATTGAACACCCTTTTGGGTGCATTACAGGATAGAAGGGAACATAAGACAAACTCAAGTTGCTTATAGTTTTACCGGAAAGATAAAGACACAGGAAATAGGTAGCAGTGGAAGGCTCATTGGATGGCATGCAGAATGCATCTAGTCAGTGAGGGCACGAGAGGAGTGAAGAGGGGGCTCAGGGAGGGCAAGTGGCCTGGTTTCATGGATGAGTCCAGACTCGAGCCTGAAAAGGTAAGTATAAAATGGGGAAATGAGAAGACATTTGAGAAAAAGAGGTGTATAAGCCAGGTTTTTAACAACCTACATATCAAATCCTGTTCTTTCTTAATGGCTCATTTTGCCATGCATCCCTATAAAACTAGTGATTTAGTAGTCTGTCAGTCTTGTGCTTGTGTGAGGAGAGGCTTTCCAGAGCCAATTAACCTCAGAAACATAAACCCACTGGATACAGACAGCATTCATTCATTCAGCCTACCTTTACTGAACAGCAGCTATGTACCAAATGCAATACCAGGTGTTAGAGATACAAAATGAGCAAGACAGGTCTCTTTCTCCTAAGAAACCAATAATACAGAAGTAACATTATTCCATTCTTAGAAAGAAAAATGTAAAATGTGTAATTGTCCGCTTGGTAAACTGACAGTTCATGGAACATTTGCAGAAATTAATCACATTGGAAGACTTGCTAAAAATGTCAATCAGTTCCTCAAAAGTAGAAATAAGACTATCTTTGGTCACAATGCAGTAAGGTAATAAAATGAGGAAATAATAAAAGAGGAACAATTTATCCCTTTCCTACCAAAACCTCTCTTAACTTTTGGGTCAAAGAAGAAATTAACCCCAAAATGCAGAATATCTAGAAAACAACATATAGCTTGATCTATGGAATGCCACTAAAATTGTTCTTGATGAAATATTTATATTCTAACATCACTTCTGAGGTTAGAAAACAATAAAATCAACCTACAGAATGCAAAAGAAATAAAGATCAAAGCAGATATGAATTAATTAGAAGATATGAAAGAAAAACCAGAATTGACAAATACATCCAAAGTTGATTTATTGCCAAAACCAATAAAACAGAGATAACATTGGCTAACTGCATTAAGAGGGGAAAGGGAAAAAATCACTAATCCAGAAGATTAGAAATGGTAAGTGACAAATAATAACAGATGCAGAGGAAATTAAAAGAACCATAAATAGTACTTTGTGAACTTTTCAGCGAAGAATTTTGACAATCTGACTGAAATAAATGATTTTCTAAGAACATATGAGTCACCAAAAATTGATACCAAAGGAACTATTAGACAACCTAAGTAAACAATACCCGTAGAGGAAAGTTAGCAAAGAATTTTTCCTGGAAAAGCACCAGACCCACATGGTTTCATAAGTGAATTTCAATAAACAGGTAAGTTCTAACTATAAAGATATTTCCGTAGAAAGGAAGGCTTTCAAATTATATTTATGACCAGCAAAATACGAACACCATAACCTGACAAGTTAGACAGAACAATAACATACTATAAGGTACTCTTATTTGTAAATATCAATGTAAAAATAATAAATATTAACATACATAATTCAATAACATATCAAAAGCACGATAAACCCAGACCAGATGGGTTTTATCCTAAAAGTGTAAGGGTGGTTCCGTCTTAAGAAATGTGTTAGGAAAACTTATATTTATATGTCAAATGTGTCAAAGCTCAGTAGTTGCAAATAAGGCAGTTAACAAAATTCAATAATATTTCTAATAAATACTTTTAGAGAAAATAGGACAAGGTGATATTTCTTTAAAGTTATGTAAACTGTGTGTGTGTGTGTGTGTATGTGTGTGTATTTGTAATCAAAAGGCAGCATGAGGCTGGGTGTGGTGGCTCACACCTGTAATCCTAGCACATTGGAAGGCTGAGGCAGGAGGATTGCTTGAGTGTGAGAGTTTGAAAGCAGCCTGGGCAACATAGCAACACAGTGAGACCTCATCTCTACTTTAAAAAAAGAAAAAAAAAAAAGAAAAAGAAATAGCTGGGCATGGTGGTGTGCACCTATAGTCCCAGCTGCTCAGGAAGCTGAGGTAGGAGGACTGCTTGAACCTGGAAAGCCAAGGCTAAAGTGAGCTGTGATCACGCCACTGCACTCCAGCCTAGGTGACAGAGCAAGACCCTGTCTCACACACACAAAAAGGGAAAAAACAAAAGCATTATGCTTAGTAATGGAACAACAAAAGAAAATTCTATTTAAAGTTAACATTAAAACAAGACAAGGTACCTACCATCACCATCACCATCACTATGTAATAATATTTGGATTCTAGACTCATGGTTAGTAAACTACCACCTGTCAGCCACCTGCCTGCTGATTTTTTTTTTTTTTTTTTTGAAACAGTCTCCTCTGTCACACAGGCTAGAGTGCCGTGGCATGATCTCAGCTCACTGCAGCCTCCGCCTCCTGGGTTCAAGCAATTCTAATGCCTCAGCCTCTGGAGTAGCTGAGACTACAGGTGTGAGCCACCACACCCGGCTGATTTTTGCACTGTTAGTAGAGACAGGGTCTCACTATGTTCGAGAGGCTGGTCTTGAACTCCTGATGGGTGATCCACATGCCTCAGCCTCCCAAAGTGCTGAGATTACAGATGTGAGCCCCTGCACCCAGCCGTGCTTTTTAAATAAAGTTTTATTGGAGCACAGCATTGCCCAGTCATTTATATATTGTCTGTGGCTACTTTCATGCCACAACTGCAGAAATGAGTAGTTGTGACAGAGGTTGTATGTCATAAAGCCTAAAATATTTGCTACCCTTTTATGGAGAAAGTTTGCCTGTCTCTGTTCTAGACAATACTAATAGATAAATGAAAGAAATTAGAGATAGAATTATTGAAAGGAGGAAGCAAAATTATAATTATTTTCAGTGGATGCATAGGAAAACCAAGATAATCAACTGAATGGAAAATAGAAACAATGCAACTCGATAAGATGGTTACAAAATAAACTTAAAAATCATTCATTTTCTGATTTACAAACAAACAGTTATAGTGGAAGAAGAGCTCCCATTTAGAAAAGCATGGAAAAGAAATGCTTATGAGTCTATATGATATGAATAAATTATGGAATGAATAAATAGGAGAGAATCTCCTGCGCTGAATTCCAAATACTGCATGTAGATGCTCCCCTTCCGACGAGATGGGACATAACGCCCCACCTCTTACGTGTGGACTGTGTATAGTGACTTCCTTCCAAAAGTCACAGTAGGGAAAGTTGGGGGAAAAGAATAACGTTGCAGTGGAGAAACCTGACAGACTGGACTGCTGCTTCAGCGGGGTGATCAAGGTTAACATCAACAGTGATGTCATGTTGATAGCAGCTTCCTTGATGTGATGTGATGAGACTTTATGTCTCTATTCTTTTTCTTGAAAACCTATAAGCCGTGTCTAACTGAGAAACCTCAGACAAACCTAAATTGAAAGACATTCTGTAAAGTATTTGACCATTACACCTTAAAACTGTCAAGGTCATCAAAATCTAGGAATGTCTGAGAAACTGTCACAAGCAAGAGAAGCCTAAGGAGACATGAAGACTAAGTGTTATGTGGTATAATGGTAAAAACTAGGGAATTCTGCCGGGCGCGGTGGCTCAAGCCTGTAATCCCAGCACTTTGGGAGGCCGAGACGGGCGGATCACGAGGTCAGGAGATCGAGACCATCCTGGCTAACACGGTGAAACCCCGTCTCTACTAAAATACAAAAAACTAGCCGGGCGAGGTGGCGGCGCCTGTAGTCCCAGCTACTCAGGAGGCTGAGGCAGGAGAATGGCCTAAACCCGGGAGGCGGAGCTTGCAGTGAGCTGAGATCCGGCCACTGCACTCCAGCCTGGGCGACAGAGCAAGACTCCGTCTCAAAAAACAAAACAAAACAAACAAACAAACAAAAAAAACTAGGGAATTCTGAGTAAACTACAGACTTTAATAATGACATGTTAATATTGGTTAATTGTATTAGCATTGTACATTGTGACAGATGTCTCATAACTTTTGTGGGGTTTTTTTTTTTTTTTGGTTTTGGTTTTAACTTTTGTGTTTGTAAAACTAAAGTAAAATGTTTATTTAGATTAAAAAGCACCAAATATTGAATATGAAACATAAGGTGTATAGTTTGTCCTCAGTAAACTTCCCTGGTCATGTACATGTAAATATATATTTTTGAAAAGGTATAAAAAAGTCATCTGAAAAAATAAACGTGAGGATGAATGGGAAAAAATTTTTGAAGAGTAATGATGAGGGTTTCTATCTAAAACATGTTATAAAGATATATTAATCAGATAAATAAAAATAAAAAGAATGAAGTAGACGAAATGTGGGAGGAGCTCCAAATGATGCAGTGTCCGTCATGCATTTGTCCTTATTACCTTAAAATATTTTCTGGAGCAATTCATAACACGTTTTTAACACTGGTTGCCTTGGAGGAGAAAATGTCCGAGTGCAGGACCGATGGGGAGAGAATTTGCCTCTTCATTTGCTTTTCTTTTTCTTCTGAGACGGAGTCTGGCTCTGTGGCCCAGGCTGGAGTGAGCGGCGCCATCTCCTCCCTGCAAGCTCCGCCCCGCGGGTTCCCGCCGATTTCCCGCCTCCGCCTCCCGAGCAGCCCGGACCACAGGCGCCGCCACCGCATCCGGGTAACTTTAGGTTTTTTTCTTTTCTTAGTAGAGACGGAGTTTCACCGAGTCACATTTGCTATTTTTTTATATTGACCTCCCCCCCCCCCGTGTAACTGTCAGCTTATTAATAATTAACAGTATGCAGGCCGGGCACCGTGGCTCACACTTTTATTCCCAGCACTTTGGGAAGCTAAGATGGGAGAATTACTTGAGCCCAGGAGTTTGACAACAGCCTGGGCAACAAAATGAGACCCTGTCCGAAAAACAACAATGTAAAATTGTCAGAACAAAAAATTGAAACAAAGTACAGACAACCCTTTTCAATCAGCGTTACAATTATTATTTTTTTTTCTGAGACAGAGCTTCACTCTTGTCGCCGGGCTGGAGTGCAGCGGCGCCATCTGGCCTCGCCGCAGCCTCCGCCCCCCGGGTTCCCGCCATTCTCCCGCCTCAGCCTCCCGAGCAGCCGGGACCACAGGCGCCGCCATCACGTCCAGTCAGTTTCTCTGTATTTGTGGTAGAGACGGGGTTTCCCCACGTTGGTCAGGCTGGTCTCGAACTCCCGACCTCAGGTGATCCGCCCGCCCCGGCCTCCCAGAGTGCTGGGATTCCAGGCGTGGCCCCCGCGCCCGGCCAGCATCACGGAGCTTTATTTATTTATTTATTTATTTATTTATTTATTTATTTATT
>NW_016805186.1:2635179-2638363 GCF_001698545.2 Rhinopithecus bieti | reverse complement strand
GGCCACATATATAGATTCAGGTAAACTTTTTGAAATCCTGAACTATGAGTCCATGGGTCGTAGTTGACGAATTCCTGCGGACCTGAAGGAGATGGAGGAGTCTGGGGAACCCAGTGAGAAACCACAGTTAAAACGGGAAGCGCGCTGCGCGGGGTCGGAGGATGACGGCCCGGCTGACTGCGGCGCCACCGACTAGCTGGCCGCGTGAGCCAACCTGTCAGCTGAGTTTTCTTGTCTGTGGAATGAGACTGGGGGTAAAAGGAGGTGGTAAAAGGCCCTTCTAGCAACCACATTCTGTGATTTATGAATATCGTAGCCTGCAAACTTTCAATGGCACCGAGGTGGTTGTGAGAACCACAGTAGCCTGCTAATGTAAGCACTCTTCTTCAGGTCAGAGTTTCAGGGCTTAAAACACCATCCTCCCCAGGTCGTCAAGTATTTCTCCCCAGTAGATGATCTACTGAGGCCGGCGATTCTTCAGCCCCTGGGGAGGTGAGTGCAGAGCTCCTTTTTCTCACCATCTTTAGCCCTGTGGGTATTCCTCATGCTTCCCCCACAGAAGAATCTCTTGCCTCCTCCTCATCTTCTTCTTCCTGATTTATCACTGCCTCTGCCCCATCTGACATTAGGCAAGTGTTTTATTGTGCTTGAGTAGAAGATTTCATGGGAAACAGACTACCATCTTTGGAATAGTATCCAATACGAATAATTCTTTGAAACATTTCTCTCTGCATGTCTGTATCTTAGTCAACTTTCAGTTTCCCCCTACTTGAGGAGAGTGGGGCATGTAGATAATCCAAATGTCATCTATATTTGGCTTTAGAGTGTGTTTTCTCCTTAGCTTCGAGTTCTGGATATATCTGCGTTTCTGGGAACTGACTTTAAACAAAATCACGAAGCTTTGCAGTGAAGACACATCTGACTCACAAGTAAGTTGAATGCTTTCCAAGGGCCCATTTTTTTAGAACTTGCTCAACTCTTTCCTACAATAATGCTGTGCTTGGATCGGCCCACTTATCTCTCAGACCCTGGCAAACTGGCCATTCCAATATTCCCTCCTGTTAAGAGGTAGTTGCCATTTGGCTTTTTATTTGTAATTCATGCAGAGTTGAATAAATAATATGAAATATCATTTCAGTAAGTGGTTGGGTGGGAGTCATTATCAAAACAATTAGAATGTGTTACTGTCAATAAGCAAGAAATCAAAATTTCATAATCTTCTCTGACTCATATGGGGCTGACTTCTATTTATGTGCCTTTCAACTTTTAGTGAAGAATGGCCGAAAAGTAGAGTATGCAAGTTTGCTCAAATTAAGTAAGAATCAGTTGCTTCTTCCTCTGAGCCCCATAGCAAGAATGTATTTTTTTCAATGTAGCAGCTTTAATCACCTAACCTACAGTAGTGTAGTGTAGTGTAGTGTAGTGTAGTGTAGTGTAGTGTAGTGTAGTGTAGTACAGTACGTTTTAAACGGGAGGATGGGCACTGTCTTCATTCATCCTTAAGTCCCTGACACCTGGCCCAAGGTTCCACCTGTAATCGGTGTTTATCTGGTATTTGTTCAATGTGGGATTTCTCTCCTGATGGTTGGATTAACCCTTGAGTTCTTAGGACTCCTCGCTGCTTCTCAGTATCTCACATACCTTTTGCTAGCCACAAGAGAAAAGGGAAAAACAAAAAACCTCACATCTTCAACCACCTTCACTTAAAATGCGTATAACTTTTCATGCAGAAAAGTGCTAAGAAGGCTGGGTGCAGTGGCACATGCCTGCAATCCCAGCACCTTGGGAGGCTGAGGTGGGTGGGCAATTGAGGCCAGGAGTTTGAGAACAGCCTGGCCAACATAATGAAACCCCGTCTCTCTTGAAAATACAAAAAATTAGCTGGGTGTGGTGGAGCACACCTGTAATCTCAGCTACTTGGGAGACTGAGGTTGCAGTGAGCCGAGATCGCGCCACTGCACTCCAGCCTGGGTGACAGAGTGTCTCACAAAAAAGAAAAGAAAAAGTGCTAATAAAATAGCTTAACGTGCATATGAATGAACTGGGGATCTTGTTAAAATGCGTATTTCAATTCAGCAGGTCTGAGAAGAGATTCTTCATTTGTAATAAGAGCCCGCGAGATGTCTAGGCCAGGACCACTGGTCCTGGTCACAGACCACACTTTGAGCATCAAGAGCTTCACGTTGACTTGTGTATGTTGTTAATTGACTGAGTGTTTAAGCAGGGAGGAAAAACATGGTTCAGCTTTCCAGTGAGCGCGTCATGTCGTTTTGCTCACACACAGAGAAAGGGTGAGGCAGCGTTAGCAGGGTTCCGTGTGAATGGTGCTCAGCAGGTGAGAAAGGAAGCTAATAAAGCTGGCTGGATCTTGCTTTTTGTGCTGTGCCTCAGCTCAGCAAACTGACCTGGAGTGGGGGTAGGGTGAGCAGAGTCAACTGCTAAAACACAGTTTACTGTGGGGGTGAGACAGCAGCTGTTTTAACATCTCCCCCAATACCACACGCCTCTGAGGACTAGAAGCATAGGAATGTGTTGTATCCAGAAGAAATGGTCAGGAATGGTAGTTTAGACCTGCCTGTCTCAAATACCAATTGCCTAGTTGAGAATTTACCCAAGACATTAGTACTAGTGATTGCGTTACCTTTCTTCTGCAAAGATGTGTTCATCTCATTTGTCACATTTTAGGTATATACATTTTCTGGTCTTCGGTTTCCTAGAATTTTCTTAGAAATATGCTGTGTGTGTGCACGTGTGTGTGCACGTGTGTGTGCACGTGCGCGCATGCGTGTGTGCGCCCGTGTGTGTACGCGCCCGTGTGTGTGCACGTGTGTGTGTGCACGTGTGTGTGTACGTGCACGTGTGTGTGTGTGTTCCCCTGGGGCTCTGTATCTGTGTGTCATTTGAAAGAAAATTTAAAGCTCTTTTTAAAATCTTTTTTTTTTTTTTTTTTTTGCCGGGCGCGGTGGCTCACATCTGTAGTCCCAGCACTTTGGGAGGCCAAGGTGGGCGGATCACCTGAGGTCGGGAGTTTGAGACCAGCCTGATCAACATGGGGAAACCCTGTCTCTAGTAAAAATACAAAATTAACCGGGCGTGGTGGTGCATGCCTGTAATCCCAGTTACTTGGGAGGCTAAGGCAGGAGAATCTCTTGATCCCAAAAGATTTTTTTTTTTTTTTTTTTTT
>NW_016805186.1:2588076-2634739 GCF_001698545.2 Rhinopithecus bieti | reverse complement strand
CAAAAGTGTTTTTTTTTTTTTTTTTTTTTGAGACGGAGTCTCGCTCTGTCTCCCAAGCTGGAGTGCAGTGGCCCCATCTTGGCTCATTGCAACCTCTGCCTCCCGGGTTCAACCACTTCTCCTGCCTCAGCCTCCCGAGTAGCTGGGACTACAGGCATCTGCCACCACACCCGGCTAATTTTTGTCTTTTTTGTGGAGATGGGGTTTCACCATGTTGGCCAGGCTGGTCTTGAATTCCTGACCTCAAGTGATCCACCTACCTCAACCTCCCAAAGTGCTGGGATTACAGGCATGAGCCACCACGCCCGGCCTTAAAACCTTTTCTTGGTAGCCTTTTGCATTTCAGGTTTCTTGAAGTATCTCTGCTTGTTTGCTTCTGTTTCAAAGATTATAACAGGCAGCAGTCCCATTATGGGGGAAAGTGGTAGCAAATGGATCTGTGATAACAGGTGTCATCCTCATCATCTCTTTACAGTAATCGAATTGGTTGAAGATATGTGGAAATCCGACTAGATACACTTTAAAAAATATCACCTGCCAGTGCAGTGGCTCACACTTATAATTCCAGTACATTGGGAGGCTGAGGTGGGAAGATTGCTTGAGGCCAGGAGTTCAAGACCAGCCTGGGCAATGTAGCAAGACTCCATCTCTACCAAAAGAAAAAAAAAGTTTTCAAGTTTGCCTGGGTGTGGTGGTGCATCTGTAGTCCTTGCTTCTTGGAGGACTGAGGCAGGAGGATTGCTTGGGCCCAGCAGTTCAAGGTTACAGTGAGCTAATTAGCTGGGTGTGGTGGTGGGTGCCTGCAATCCCAGCTACTTGGGAGGCTAAGGCAGGAGAATCGCTTGAAATCAGGAGGCGGAGGTTGCAGTGAGCTGAGATTGCGCAATTACACTCCAGCCTGGGCAACACAGCGAGACTCTGTCTCAAAAAAAAAAAAAAATTGAAATGTTACAGTGAGCTATGATTGTGCCACTCCTTTCCAGCTTGGGTAACTAGAGCAGGACTCTGTTTCTTAAAAAAAAAAAAAAAAAAAGAAAAAAGAAAAGAATTTACTAAAACATTTGTGACTGCCATTTGATGACTGCCTACCATAACTACTCAATTTTGTCTTCCTTTCATCTGAATAGTGTTCTTTGCTTCATCTGCATTTGAGCTGCCCTAAAGCCCAACTAAATTAATCACTCCTAAAGTAAAGGAGATGAAATCAACTAATCTGAGGGAAGCCTGACCAAGGCATTCATGTATCAAAAAATATGGAATACCTACCACTGCATACATGATACTAGAAATCCCACAGCTTCCCTGCACGCTGGCTGTGGCTTTCAGTTCAGTGACAGGAAACTGAGGCCAGAGAGGTAAAGAACTTGGCCTGAAGTCACATGGGGCACTGGGTGTTACTTGAAGCAGTTTTTTCAGAAACGTCAGGGAGAAACATTACTCAGAGCCTCTCCCTCACACCCTGCAGATAGAGCTCTGAATCTCGGCACCTGTGAGTTGTTTCTTTTGCGCTTTTAAAAAAGTCTCCCAGAATTGTGGAATGGGATAGTTTCAGTTAAAATGTCTGTTTTTAAAAATCCTGACCAATAATACAAATCAAGAAGGTCCTATCATAGATTGCACACCTTTAAGGATTTCGTTGTGCTCTAATTGGTCTTATTGGACTAAATGATTTCTAAGGTCTTCCCTGGGACTTCAGTTTTGTGTTTCAAGTTTCGTATCCATCTGAAAGCCATATATTTGGGTTAAACCAGTGAACTCTTTATTAGCAATAGGTATCTTTGTAGAATTTCTAGTAGTTTGGAAGGAGTTGAATGTACTAGAATCATAGCACGTATTTCAGCTGCTTTATTAGCATTCTAGCTAAGGGGAGTTGATTGTTCCAGTTTTAGTCATTATAATACAGCCCTGTTTAATATTGCATGATCTGTGGGTTGCCATAAACTTGGTACAAATTGGAGTGCTGATATAACATGAAACGAAGCGCCTTGTCTGAATGTTGCTTTTGTTTTGCGTTTAACAAATTAGTATGTTGACATTTGTCACTGATGGATTCCATTATTTGCTGAAAGGGTTTTAGGGGGTTTGACAGCATGAATGGTTTGTCTTACAGACTTTTGAGAATTGATAAAAGCATCTTTGTTCTTTGTACAAAAGCACAACAGATATCGTATTGATGGACACACAAAAAGGGACGGCTTGTGTAGCTGCAACATAAAATAAACCAAGAAAATAATTTTCGAGTTGCTGCTTACTCTTTTATGTGATTTCTTCTTCTCATCCTTTTTTTTCCTGATTAAAGAATGAGTTCCGTTCATCTCAATAACAACCTCAAGAGCAATCAGTAATCTTTCAGTAAAGTTAAAATATTGGCTTCTTTATGCTCTGCTTACATATTGTTTAAGGCAAATTATTTCAAAATGTTATAAACACAGTTATGGGATTGCATTAAATAACTGTTCCACATCCTGTGATAACGGAGGTGAGATGGGGGAGCAAGAAACTAAGCGTTCCATAAAATAAGAAAAAGGACTAAAATTTTATTTCAGATTCTAGCTTTATCAAAACGGTAAATAAACATGTTCTGTCATTTTTGTAGTTATATTTAGAGGGATAGCCTTGTCATTCCAATGTACCTTCCTGTACATGTCATTGAGCCCTTACTGGAAGTTGCTAACCTCACACTTTCGCCCCAGTCTTGCTAAAACCTGTTATAAAGTATACTCTGGGAAACACGTGCACACACGCTACACTCACAGAGGACTTCCAGCAAAAGCCTTGCTGGAAAGCTACAAACTATGAGATCTATCAATGATCAGATGGCAACACCCATCACTAACAACTGCCAACACTCAGACTGAAGCAGTCAGACACTGTGAGGAACCATCCATCATCCCTGTCATTTCTTCAGGGAGTGCAGAAGGCGCTGGGGGAGGGAGCCAGGGCCCTGCAGTGGACAGAAGTGACAGCAGACCATGCAGCAGAATGCAGATCCAAACGTGACCTCCAGTTTCTACTGTGAAAATGTGGGAACCAAGACAGGGAAAGAAACAATAATTTAATAAAGAATAAAAAAGTAAAGAATTTTGTTGATCGGCTGGGCACGGTAGCTCACACTGATAATCCCAACACTTTGGGAGGCTGAGGTGGCAGGAGTTCAAGACCAGTCTGGGGAACATAGTGAGACCCTGTCTCTGGCTGGGCACAGTGGCTCACACCTATAATTCCAGCACTTTACGAGGCTGAGGCAGGTGGATCACTTGAGCCCAGGAGATCAAGACCAGCCTGGGCAACATGGTGAGACTCTGTCTCTACAAAAAAAAAAAAAAAAAAAAAGTAAAAATTAACCGGGTGTGGTGATGTACGCCTGTAGTCCCAGCTCTCAGGAGGCTGAGGTGGGAAGATTGCCTGAGCCAAGGAGGTCGAGGCAGCAGTGAGCCACTGCACTCCAGCCTGTGTGACAGAGTGAGACCCGGTCTCTAATAATAATAATAATAAGAAGAAGAAGAAGAAGAAGAAGAAGAAGGAAGAAGAGGAAGAGGAGGAGGAAGAGGAGGAGGAAGAGGAGGAGGAGGAGGAAGAGGAGGAAGAGGAAGAGGAGGAAGAGGAGGAAGAAGGAAGAGGAAGGGGAGAAGGAGAAGGAGGAGAAGGAGAAGGAGAAGGAGATAAACCCCTCTCAATAAAGATTTTGATAAAATTAACCAGGTCCCAGCTACTCAGGACGCTGAGGTAGGAGGATTGCTTAAGCCCAGGAGTTCAAGGTTACAGTAAACTATGATTGCGCCACTGCACTCCAATCTGGGTAAGAGAGTGAGACCTTGTCTCTAAAAACTTAAAAAATATTGTCGTTTATTGAATGTCTCTTCCTGCTACACTGTGACCTCCCTAAGGACCCCAGTCCACATCAGTTTGGTTTGCTAATGTATCCCAAACCCCCAGCACAGAGCATGGCAATGGAGGCTCTCAGTTAATATTTGCTGAATCAATGAGTGGTGCAGCAGCACTGTCCCCCTTCTGTGTCCTGTTTGCCCAACCCAGTCTTGGACTTAGGTGTGTGTTCCCCGAATGGAATCACCTGGGGAACCACAGACACAGAGCTGTTCCCCCCACGTGTACGTCCCGCTGATACGAGAAAGGAGAGGTGGGCCCGAGTTTGGGCTCTGCTGCGTCACTGGCCTGCTGTTCCAGGTCGGAATTTTCCTCTTTCTGAGGCCACCACCCTCACAAAGCTGTTGAGATTCAATGAAAAAGAGAGGAAAGATGGATGGGAAGGGCCCCTAGAAATAAGGATATTACTAATTTCCTAAGGAAAGTACAGTCTTATGAGTGACATCACCATATTTTAAAATCAGACCCACTGGTTTCCTGCAGACACAGGAAAGACCCACAGCTGCAGGCATGTGCGGGGCACGTGAACAACCCTGCTCTGCGATTTCGGCACACTGCTTCTCAGGCTCCTCTAGAAAGGAGGAAACTCAAGAGCTGAGAGACCCAGAGGCTGGTGTCCGCATCAAGTGCAGCTGCCGCGTTTCAAGGAGAGCCGTCTTGTGTGTGTAGACAGTGTTGGCCTCAGAGACCAGCCAGGAGAAGGCCGGGTGGGCACAGAGTCAAGCGTCAGGTTGTTTCCCGTGGGAAAAGGTGTAAGGAGGAAAGGACTGCCTGCATTTTTGCCCCTTTACACACATGCGTGCGTGCACACACACGCACACCTCCCCCACACCAGCCTCCCCAGAGCCTCTTCCAAAGCACCATCTCCAGCCTCAGGGGCCAGCAGTCAAGTGCAATTCTCCTTCCAGGCATCTGGGAGCCTCCCTTGCAGCAACCCCTCTTCAGACTGGAATTAGAGGCATGTCCCTCTCAACAGCTGACCAAGGTGCAGGCAGCTAGCTGGCTTTGTGAAGGCAGCATGGCCTGCAGGGTGGGCCGCCCCGCAAATCCAAGGGGAAGATGAGTCCCCAGTCTGCTCTGGGCCTCTTTCCTCATTTGCTCTTTGGAGGTGGAGGTTACTCTAAGTGCCCTTCAAATTCCTTTCCAGCTCTAGTCTTTGAACTCCTGGTTTCTTCCTTTCCAACTTATGGAAATTATTTTCCCCACTTTTCCTGAGAGGGGAAGTGTAAGACACCAGGCTGTCTCTGACAACTGCCAAAGTGGCCGTTTTTTAATGGAAAATCAGCTTCCTTCTCAGGTTGCTTAACAGAGCAGAAGCTTCTCGAGAACAGAGAAGCCTAATGTTTCCCTCTGGTTTTTTGACGTCATTTGCCTGTGGGTGGGTTCCCATCCGCTGCCACCTCTCCAACCACACTAAATTTTATTGCGCAGATTTTAAAAACACACCTTGGTGTGGCAGGCCACCTAAAGAAGCGATGTAGCCCAGAAGCCCTGCTGTTAAGCTGTGGCAGAGAGAGCTTTGGTCCAGTCTCTGACGGTGCCAGGATCCCATCCCACAGAGTAAATTCTCCATCCTCCCCTTCTTGGCCCCTCGCCAATAAAAGCGGAATGTTCACTTTACACTGTCTCATGGGGGATTTGAAGAATCAATTCTGAACACTGACTTGAAAGCACGTATCCATCTAAGAGAAAGTATAAGAAGTGGGGAAGGGGACAAGGGAGCTAACATTTGTGGGATGTTTGCTGTGTGCCAGGTACTGGGCTGTCTACTTGACTTGCATTCTTTCCTTTAACTCTGCTTTGTAATTATCATACACAAAACCGTCAAATGGTTTAGGCAGCTGAGAGTCTAAAGCTTATCAAGAAGACAGTGGCCATGCAGAGGCAGAGAGGGGAAACCAGACCTCCCATAAGCCCCCAGGAAGCTAAATACCTTTGGCATACTTCACACCACCCATGCAAAGTTTAAAAATCTAATCATGTCCATTTGCAATGCACAGATAAGGGGCACTGGAAGTATATTCACCAATACAAATATGTTGGTGCTTTCGAATGTCAGAGAGTTCAGCTGAGTGGCTGCAAATCTCGTCACTGATAAATAACAGACATGTTCATCTTATTCCAATATTTTCCTTTCTAACTTAAAAATAACTTTGTCATTTCTCCTGGTACGTTTTGAGGTGATTAGTCTTAAAATGTGTCATGGGTGGTAAATTCAGGAGAACTGAGCTTGGCCTCCAAAATAAGCAATGCTCCCCATGACATTATGGAGTGAAAACACACGCTTGCTTTGGTCTTGCCTGGTCTGAGGCTTCGTAACGTGAGCAGCGTTCACGGTGAGGCCGTGCATGGAACTCACGCCACACGGGAGCTGTGACTCAGGTCTGTTCTCCGAAGGGGTGAGGTGATGGCTATTAATATTTTATTTCATACACTGTAGTGTTTGCAGAAGCAAACATATTGTAGTTAAGGTTACGCGCATTGAGCGCCAGCATAATCCAGTTTTTCTTTCCGCCAGGCTTTTTTCACACAGATGTGTTCAACCCAAAGGTGAATTTTGGAGCCTTAAAAAAAGAAAAGAAAAAAATGAATGAGAAAATTTGAAAACAATTAGGTAAACCATTATAGTTGTACAACTGTGAACAGATGACAGCTTTTATACTTGGAAAATAGTATGAAGTGTTTTCTTTTCTTTGTGGTTATTTTCCTCTCACATGAAAGTGGTCAGCCAACCACCAAAATAAACAAAAGGAAGGATGAGGCTGAAGCTTACGGGTAGCCATTTGTCAGCAGAAGTAAAGGCCAAGTGTTCCCAGAAAGAAGGCGCCACAGTCAGCTGCTGTGGCAGGAGTGGCATCCATCTCCGAAGCCTGTGTGTGACTGCGCAGGGTGGCACACGCTGACGTCTGCCCTAGATCCCCACAAGCCTCTAGCTCAGGGTGAGTCACCACTTTCAGCCAAGGGGTGTCTGCTGGTTCTGAGGTGACCCGGCCTTTGTAAAAGGGTTTTGACGGAAATACCTTGCAGACTCAGGGCTGAGTCCGCCATGGCACACATCTGCTCCCACCCCGTGGGATGAAGGCTGCAGCTCGCCGGGTCCTGCTTTCTCATCTGAGAATGGGAGGGGTAGGGCCTCTCAGAGCCCTTCTGTATCAAGTTTTCTGGGGATCCAGAACCAGCCCCACTCCAGCCCCACTCCTTCCCAAGCTAGCAGGAGCACATCTGTCCTCCCCAGACTGTCTCCCCCGTTTCAGTTGCGGCAGAACTGCGGTGAGCCAGACCTGTGCAGGCTTTGGAATCGGATCGCTGCCCAGATGGACGCTTCTTCCCCTGAACTAGTTTTCTCCTGGGCAGCCCTCTGTACATTCTCACCTTTCCTCCGCGCCGCTAGTCCTGCATCAGAAGCAGCCGGTGCTCCTTCCCAGAGCCCTCTCTGGCAGACTGTGAACAGCGTGGGCCATGCCTCTTCACCTGAGGAGAGAGGCTCTGAAGCAGGCCCTGCACTCGGGTGCAGAAGCATCCGGCACCTGTGGCAGACTGGTCATCTGAACCCTGCTACCCGGGTAGGACCCCAGCTTCCTTGCCCTCTGGCTTCCGAGCCAGGGCTGGGTCTCGGGCAGGGTCTGGGGCAGCCTTGTAGCACGCAGCACATCAGCCGCAGACCTTCTTGGGCTCCCTCAAGGGTAGGACCTGATGCTACTGCAGTCTCCCTGCTGTGGGCATGCCTCTGCTTTTGCTGTTGACTTGAGGATGTGCTTTTAACCGAATGCACCTGGCTTCACAGTGAGCGGGCGAAGGACAGAGGGCTCACTGGTCTAGGGTCCAGCTCTTTCGGAGGACAGCTGACCGTCTTTGGCCCCAGGGCCATTCTCTGCACTTCTACATGATGAGATGCAGCAGTGTTTCCAACTCTGTCGCTTGAGAAGTGTGGACATTTCCCTAGATCTTGCGGCAGTTCCTAACACATCTGCAGGGAAGGATCTTGCGGGAGGGGCAGTCTATTAGGATGAGCTATATGAAATTGCCCATGTTTTGAAGTTGGAAAGGGTCACGTATTGCATTTTATATAGTTCAACCTAAAGGTCAAAAAGGTGGAGGAATGTTGGCCTCCTTGTGATGTCATGTTTACCTGATAAGCATCCTGGGGTTTTACCTAGGGTATATAACACAGTATTCGTGTCTATAGCAAAGAGTATTATTGTAGATACTACAGTCATTACTACTTAAGGTATTATCACACTGCTACATGAGCTCACTTTAGAAACAATTGATAGAGACAGAGGGAAGACTATCTATCCCCTGGGAGACCCCAGTGCCTTGGCCCTGGCCCCTGGTCTTTGCCTTTGGAACTAGAGGTTTCAAATGAGCTCTCCTCTACCCCCATTCTTGTCTTCCCTGCTTTGAAACAGGACACCTCTGGCCAGTGGGCTTCCTTTTGGAGATAAGAGATGTTGGGTGATCAATGGCCTCAGACAACGTAGCTGTCACGGTTTCGTTTATTAAATGTCATGGTGATAAAGCCGTTTGCTAATGAAAAGGCTGGGATCCATTGCCTAGTGGCATTCACATCCATGCTGTCACCGTCTAACCCAGATTTCTCAGAGCAGCCACTGGCTTGGTGTCGTAGCTGAATGATGTCACTTCAAGCATCACGTAACTTTCCAGCTGGCTAGGATGGAAAAGGGGTTTATTATTGTGGCATGTTTTTCACAGCGTCTGAAAAAAAACGAAGCAGACAGGGCTATATGACAGGATCCGGTTCTGTTTTCACAGGTGTGTCTGAAGGCCACAAGGTACCTTTCACGTGCAATAGAAATGTGACTCTGTGGCAAAAGAAACTTTTTTAAAAAAGCTTTTCTCAAGAGATTTTAAATATGTATGCATAATTAATGTTGGAAATTGGCCTCAAATACATTAAACTCAAAAGACTAGGAGCTGGGCTGCCGAGACCCTGGTCTCAGTTCTGTACCTACTGACAGAGCTCTGACTTCATCTTTGCCTTAGTTGCTCCATGGAAAATATGGACCTCCCAGGGTATTTGTCTGTTTTTAGCTTTTCATTGCGGTGTAATACATGCAGAAAAGTATACATCTTAGCATACAGCTTGTTGGATGCAAACCGTAGGCATCCCTGTCACTAGCACCCTGACCAAGAAACACACATGACCAGCACCCCAGAGGACCCCCGCGCCTCTTCCAGCCAACCACACACACAAAGACTTCCAGCAGCATCGATTTCAGCCCAGTGAGACCTGGTCCGACTTCCGACCTGACGAACTGTAAAATAATAAATTTGTGTTTTCAGGCCACCGTGCTTGTGGTCGTCTGTTACAGCTGCCCTAGGAAACCAATGCACTGATGCTGCTGGTAAGAGGGAGAGCCAGGAGGTGACCCCCAGCTCTGTCCCCAAAGACCAAGTTCTTAAAAACCAGCAGGATAAATAGTACTGCTACTGGCTTTGTTAGGTGTTTGGTCATCGGTGAGGGTATGAAGGTAGAATGAAAGTGCAGATGCCAGCCAGCGTGCGGTTAAGTTGGGTACTAGGTAGCCAGTGTCTCTGAGGTACTCTGACTTGCCCAGCCCCCGACCCCCATGCTCAGAATGTCCCCTGCCTGGAAAGAGGGAATGTGATATGTTACTAACACTTCAGTGTGAGTTGAGTGCATTATCTCTTCCTAAAGTGTTTGTGTTCTAAAAGATGACCTGAGCGATGACTTTCTACTATTTATGAGAAAGAGGGCTACACTAAGGGGCCATGGCTGACCGTGTGAGACCCAATTCCTTGTCCATCTTCCACTGTAGAGTCAGAAAACACCAAAAAGCATCTTTCCCGTGCTGCCTTACAGAGACTAAAGAGTAGGAATAGCTAGCAGAGACTAAAGCGTAGGAATCTCAGCTGTGGGCTCCCTGGGAGAAGTTGCTTTCCTGATAAAAGGGATCGTTGTTGCTGGCACAGCGCATTTCTGTCATGTTAAACACGAACATGGTGCATGTGTTGTAGTGGCCAACCTGCAAGCACGAGGAAAGAAGTGTACACAGGAAGGATGGGGAGTGGGAGTAGAGCAAGTCCTCCAGCTCCCACTGCACTGCCAGTCACTGCACCAGCCCCAGCAAGGTCTTGTCACTCCAGAGGTCTTGTTTCAAGAAAGGAAAAACCTCTCCAGTGTGTGCCAGTGTTCATTGTATTTTCTGTTACTTGCAGCTGAATACATTCCAAACAGGCCGAGGTGCCTTTCAGATCACAAAAAGGTAACCACCTAGGAATGGGGACATGGGCAGGCAGAATTCTTGAGAATGAAAGGAATTCCTGGGACCCTTGCCCACACTTTCACCACGGTGAACACATGCAAGGAATGATGAGTCAAGGGAACCATCCGGAGAAATGGGATTGAGCTATAGATATCCAGTAAACCTGATGCATTCCGTTAGGCGAGAAGAAATAGAAGGCTCATAATTTTATATGAAAAGGTTAGTTAAAATCAGGAGACTTTGGAGAGCCTTTTATTTGTTTATTTTTGTTTCTGGTGAGGTTTATTACCTTTCAGAGGGACATGCTGTTAAGTTGAGTACCTCTGAGAACCACCATCTGTCACATATTTTCCAGGACCACCCTGGGAAATTCGAGGCATATTGTCTCCCTATCTCAACAAGCGTGCTGTGTTGGTCTATCCATGGAGTCATAATTTGAGATTAGGAAATATGCTATTATTCTTAAAAGCTCAATTATTTAAGAATCCCCAATAGCCAGGTGATCCCTTATACTTAGTGGTATTTATTGATACAGATGAGTACTTTGAAAAATTAAGAGAGACGTTTACTTTGTAAGCTACCACTAAGACGGTCTCTGACCGGATAAAGATAACTGGAGCAGACGAATCTGTTTAACAAAGGTGGTGATATATATTGTGGCAGCTGAATGCCCCCTTACAGCCAAGGGAGAACAATTAGCGAATTCATTCGTTTAATTCATGAATTTTCCTTCTATTTACACTTTAAACAAACATGCCAGTTGTTTGCTTAGTTAACAAGCTCTGCCTTCATTATAAGCCATTAGTGGCTAGTAATAATTGAAACTGTGTTTGGATTTCAAAAATACAGAAATAAACCCAATTAATTTCACCCTTAGTAATATGGAATTTGTCTGATTGACCTGAGCTAGGCAGAAGTTTGTGTCTTTGCCTTTTGCATGAAGGGTTTGCTAAATCATTTTCTAGCCATAAACAGGAATTTCTCATAAGAAAAAACTAAACAAAACAGGTTAAATCCTAATGCTTATAGGGAGCCAGGCAGCAATATAAATTAGTGAATGGGTTGGGTAGAGCATCCTCTGAGAAACACTTGGTCTACTTTTGATGGAGACATGGATATAAGAAATATTTCACTTTTTATCCTGTGATAAGAAGGAAAGAACCACACCATGATTATAAATGACAAGGAGGCTCAGCCAGTGGCAGGGAGACAGGAGGGAGAAGTTGGGACCACAGCAAACCGGAGAGCCCAAGCCGTGTGTGAAAGGACCAGCTCCGATTCAGCTGCAGTTACTACATAAGAATGCAGGCCTGTGATGAGGGACTCCCAAGCGTTTTTTGCCTGCTTCTCCGATTTCACCAGGATGAATCATAACAGGGACCTGATAAATTCTTATCTTTGAAATGCTCTGTACTGCTTATTATTGTTCTTAGGAAATGATAAAATATTGCCCTTTGGCGTTAGACGTGTGTGTGTGTGTGAACAGAATAAATACATGTCCACTTCTAAAAAAGACCTGGGCCTAGTGTGGCCACATCTTCCGAATTTTTAATGTAATTTGAAAATCTGGATTTCTGAGAAATGAGAAAGGGGGCGACACTAGGGTGCCATGGCTGACCGTGTGAGACCCGGTTCCTTGTCCACCCTCCACTGTAGAGTCAGAAAACACCAAGAAGCATCTTTCCCGTGCTACCTTACAACTAGCAGAGACCAATCCCAGCTATCTCCCATAGCTGAGATTCCTATCAGTCTTTATAAATGGGAAGTTTGTAAATCTTCCCATTTATGAACTTTGGCAGTGAGTTTTTGCTATTTAAGCTGATGCTGTGCAGCCACCACAGCGCAGTTCAGCAGCTCTCAGAGTTGTGGTCTCTGGACCAGCCACTATTAGCATTGCCCGGGAACTTCACAGAAAGACAGGTTCCTGGGCCCCACCCGGGCCTACTGACACAAACTCTCTTGGGATGAGGCCCAGAGCTCTGTTTTAACAAGCCTTTCAGGTGGGGCTGCCAGTTTTTAGCACATATTTCATGGAACATACACCAAAAAAATTATTCGTTGTTTATCTGAAATTCAGATTTGACTGCATGTGCTGTTTTCTTATCTAGCAGACCTACCTCCAGGTGCTTCTGATACACGCTGGTGTTGATCAAGCAAAACGTGTATGAGCCAGGCTGCTTGTGTTTGAATCTGCTTTGACACGTACTGACCCTGGGATTTTAGGCAAGTGACATAATTTCTGCGTGGCTCGGTTTACTTCCATGTAAAATAGGCACGATAATAATTTCTTCCTCGTGGGGTGGTTGCTGGAATTGAATGAGTTAGCGAACATAAAATACAACTTTTCCTGGGAGAAATAAACAATATATGTGTTTAGTATCATCATTTTATTTTTCTTTTCTTTTCTTCTCTAATCATCACCACTGCTGCCACCACCCAGCCGCAAGGGAATACGAGAACTCATCTTCCTTCAATTCTTTTTTCCTGGATCTTTGATTTAGCAGAATTGATTCTAATGTGCTACTCCCCAAGGCCACTCTGTTGCTTGTTCCTACCCAGAATTACCCTTGCTTTGAAATCTAGTTGACAGTGTGGAGGTCTGGCAGGGAACCCACACTTGCCTCCACCCCGACGTCCTGCTGCCTGAACTCTGTCAGCCAGCAGTGCCTCTGTGGTGCTCAGGCCTCTTGTTGGACAGACCAGCCTTGCTTCTCCATTTCTGCTTTCACCAGCCCAGCAGGGCAAGTCAGCAGCTTCCTGACCTTGTCTTGGGTTTTCAGATTCGCAGCGGGCCTGACTGGGTCTTGGATTCTTGCTATCAGTTGGGGAAACAATGAATGCCTTCCTCAGCAATTAAATTCTCAGTACATTTTGGGAAATCCCCGCAACTTTTTCCAGACAAGGAACATGGGAGGATTTGATTTGTGGACCCAAAGAGTGTATTTAAAAGGAAAGCACTCACCAAATTGTCCTTGCCGAGAATGGCTGCAAGCTGCCCCAGCGCGTCCCTCCATAAAGCAGCCCTCCAGGCCTCCACACCACCACACGTGACAGACTTGTGCTTGCCGTGAAAACCACCAGGATGAGCTATTACGGCTCTCAGTTGTGCCATTTTATTGCTATTCTGGGAATGGAGCAAAACACATTATTTTATTAAATAAAGATTTTCCCTGTATCACAGTGGAGGCTAATTTTATTAGCTCTTTTTATGGGAACAAACATCATCGCCCTGATTGGGGAGGACGGAGGTGGGGGCCGTGGGGAGGTGAGGGAGTGGAATCACATTTTGTCATCTGCGCGCTCCAATGAGGCTGCCGACATGGTTTAATTGGTTACTCACTTTAATTACTTACTTACCAGAAGAGTTCCCCAGATCCTGCAGAAAATACACAGCTTTCATTCATAAGTAATTTATAGATGATTCAAAAGACATGTTCAGGGCCAGGCTCACGCCTGTAATCCCAGCACTTTGGGAGGCCGAGGCAGGCAGATCACGAGGTCAGGAGATCAAAACCAGCGTGGGCAACATGGTAAAACCCCCGTCTCTACTAAAAATACAAAAATTAGCTGGGCATGGTGGCGGGCGCCTGTAGTCCCAGCTACTTAGGAGGCTGAGGCAGGAGAATGGCATGAACCCGGGAGGCAGAGCTTGCAGTGAGCGCCAGTGCACTCCAGCCTGGGCAACACAGCAAGACTCCGTCTCAAAGAAAAATAAAAAAAGACATGTTTGGTTACAATAAATATTTGTTCATTTTGTGTGGGTATGGGTGTGTCCCCTGATAACCAAAATCTATAGTCTCCAAAATGTGTAACTAAATGAATAGAATGTTCAAAATTTGTTCAAAAACAAATTTTTTGTTCTCATCTATGAGATTCTGGAACGTTTAAGGCAGAACATGTACTGTCAGATTCAGAGAGGGAAAGGAGTCCAAATGTAGTTGAAAAACTCAGTAAAATACTGTTCCTACCTCTGATTCTTTAGCTTTGAAACCTGAGACTTTCACGTGCAGCTTTTTTGATGACCATAACCAGCAGAACCGGCCCCCACCCGCACCCCCAGGCTGAGGCAGAGCAGCCAAGGCAGGTGCCTGGTTCCGTGTGCGGGGCCGAGGTCTCCACCGCGTTCTCTGTTCTCTCTGGATGTGCTGCCCGGGGTCAGAGGTGATGTATCCGCTGCCCTGCTGGGCGGCAGCCGAGCCTTCCACATGGTCTGCAGAGCTGCCCCCGAGCCAGAGGTGGTCTCTGTGTTTCCTGGAGTCAAAGCGGTCTCCATGTTTTGTTGTTGCCATGCTGCTTTTCCTGCTAGCAACAGGCCACGGCTAACGCTAAAGCAGGTGGGGAAGCTGGCCAGTGTTTGTGTCCCCAGCCTCCCCTTCCGCCCTCATGCCTCTCTCCTCCCCATTGTCATCTGTGCTCTGCTTTGGAGCCTTTCCCTGGCCCCCATGAGCTCCCACCTTGAACCTTGCTAGGATCCAGGTATCCCTCATTTACATCTCCATGTGACGTGAAACCGTGAGGCTCCTCTGAGAGCACTTAGAAGTTAAACCAGATCATAAAGCTGGAGCTCCTGGCCTCGGCGTCGCTGTTTGCTTCCCTGACGTAGGTGCCCACCTCCCTGTAGTATCACTGCCACGTCTCTACCGCAGTTTCTCTCTCCATCTTGTTAGCTGCCTCCCCAGCTTGTCTTCTGTGTCCCTCCTGCTTTCTCTGTCTCCCTCCTTTTGTTACCTGCGTCTGCTTCCCTCAGCCTGTCGGCCTGTTTTGTAATGCGCTTCCTTCATCTTGTTTTCTTCCCTCATCTTTCTATCTGCTTCATTCAGCTCCATCTTTATTTCCCTTATCTGCTCCCCAGCTCCTTTCTCTGCTTTTCTCCTTGTCTACTTCCCTGTCTTTTTGTGTTTCCCCATCTCATTCTCTACGGCCCGAATTTTGTTATCTTCTTGCCTCCTGTAGCCCTTTGAGTTTGTGATCTGCTTTAAACCATCTCTACTTGAAAGGAATACAAGGCTTTAGCGAAAACAGATGACAGGTGGGGAACCAGGGAGAGGTAGACTCGTGTGTCACCCTCCTGGGGACAGACCTAAGTACCTTTGTAAGGGCTTGTCTAACACATGTCCCTGTGACCCACTGGGGACTCCCAGTGTAGAACAGGGTTATGAGGAAGTAGGCACTGCTCTTCGGGGGCATCAGCAGTGGAGTAGTGATGCCCCCCATGGCCTCTGTACCCCTATTTCCTACCTTCCTCTCACTAGGAAGAGGCCTGCTCACCTTGGGCCAGTTCTGGCTGTGACGTAGATTGAGGGAACAGAGGTCTCAGGACGTGGTTGATAGCTTCCCATTGGTGCCTCCTGAAGACAGAGCTCCTGGGAGAGTAATGATTGTGAAGCCCGTGGGCTTGAGCTGGCACAGAGGGACGGGAGTCCAGAGGCCACAGGTCTAAACCCAGCGACACTGGGCAGAGTGGGTCAGAGTGAGGCTTTAGAGTCCGGACTGTGTTTAGAGTCCAGGCTTGAGCTCCAGTCTTGGCTCTGTTGCTTGCCAGCTGTGTGGCCTTGGGCTAGTCAGTCTCCCTCTCTGCACCCCACTTTCCTCATGTATAAAATGAGATCATAAAATCAAATAATAGCACCATCCTGAGGTTGTGGGTAGAGCAGTGAGATGGCATGTATAAAATGCGGTGCCTGGCACGCCACAGACACTGAGCAGTGAGTCTTTAGAAGGAGAAGATGTTTGGGTACAGGAATAAGGAATGTGGCCTGGGGCTTTCCTCAGTCTCTCTTCCGTAGTCACATTCGAGTCAAAATTCATTTAGGCAAATGAGTGGATGTTTTGCTATTTTTTTTTCAGATTTTTAAAAATTGTTTTTAATTTTAATTTTTTGTTGCTGTCGAGTCGGCGTCTCGCACCGTCGCGTGGGCTGGAGTGCAGAGTGCAGTGGTGCAGCCTCGGCTCCCTGTAACCTCCGCCTCCCAGGTTGAAGCCATTCTCCTGCTTCAGCCACCTAGTAGCTGGGATTACAGGCACCCACCACCACACCTGGCTAATTGTTTATATTTTTAGTGTAGATAGGGTTTCGCTATGTTGGCCAGGCTGGTCTCGAACTCCTGACCTTGTGATCCGCCCACCTCGGCCTCCCAAAGTTTTTCAGAATGTTTTAGAAAACACTTCTACTAACCTTAAGCCTTTCTTTCAAACCCAGATCCCCTTACACACTGATCAGACGTAGCAAGTTTGCTATCTCCTCAGCCTCCTGTTTAAAGATTACACACTGCAGTCGGGTGGGTGCCAGATGAGGAAAGCGGAAGACGCGGATTCCCTCCCACGCAGTCTCAGGGCCAGTGGGAAGGAGGGTCCCGCCAAACTGTCTGGGCCACCCCCCAACTTTGGCTTCAGGACTGCAGAAGCATCTCCTACATTAGGCTGCATCCAGGAGAGAGGGACTAAGGGATTGCGTTTAGAAATAGGGGCAGGGGCTGAGTGTTGTTGGGCTTGTCAACGCATAGGTGAGAGTGTTGACACACATCACTTCACACACCTGATGAAGGAAAGAGGAGACAGGCTAGGAACCTCAGAGGGGCGGAGAGGCCGTTTGTCTCCCTTTCAGATGGGCCCAGGCTACTACGAGTCTACATTTCAGTTGTCCAGTTTAAATTTGCAAGTAATGAAGTCACACAAGCAGAAGCTGCTGCTTGTGATTATAAGACCCTTAGAACTATCCCGCTGGACTTGAGAGGGCTAGAAGCCTGGTTCCCCCCTCTCTCGGGTCTTCTTTCATCTCTATCATGAGATATTGGCCTGCACATGTTGAAATTGTGAAAAGCGTCGAGTCCATGAGAAGTACCAGCTTGATAAATGTAAGTCTGCATGATGCCTCCCGAGGATCTGTGTGAAAAGTAAACTTGCGGCCGGGTGCAGTGGCTCATGCCTGTAACCCCAGCACTTTGGGAGGCTGAGGCGGGCAGATCACCTGAGGTAGGGAGTTTGAGACCAGCCTGACCAATGTGGAGAAACCCTGCCTCTACTAAAAATACAAAATTAGCCGCGCATGGTGGCTCATGCCTGTAATCCCAGCTACTCTGAGGCAGCAGAATCGCTTGAACCTGGGTGGCTGAGGTTGTGGTGAGCCCAGACCGCGCCATTGCACTCCAGCCTGGGCAACAGGAGCGAAACTCCGTCTCAAAACAAAAATGTAAACTTGCTGTCTATGAGGGGAATTGGGATCTGCTCCCGTAAAATGGGAGGGGTGACCTGGGGGCTCTTCTTGTTCTTAACAGCAAGCAATTGCCTGTCCTCTGGGTTCCTTCCACCCCTGCAGCCTGCTGGAACCTGCTGTGGCAGCAGCATCTCGCGGGGCCGCTGAGTGCTGGGTTGTTCCATCCACAGCAAGATGGGCCATGCTGGTCAGGGCTCCACGGAGAAAGCACAAATAAATCAAACACCAGCTCCTACTTAAGATCTGATGAAATTCTCCATTTCCGCTCCAAATTGAATTCCTCCCGAAGGATGGGAGCAGCTCCTGGGAGTAATGAAGGCACTCCTTCCTCCTCTGCTAGAAACATGTTTTAGATTAACAGATGCAGCCTTCTAATCTGGGTGGGTAGGTAGTGTTCAGGAACAGCCTTGAGAAAGTGTTTTCAGACCAGACATGATATTTTTAATCTCGAGGGGCAAGGCAGCAGACGTGCAATACACTTGGCCTCTGTGGCGGAGGCGGCCCCAGAGGTGGTCTCCTGGGGAAGAGTGACGACGTGGAAGTGTGGCTGCAAGCCACTCCTCCTGCCACCTCCTTCTCCTCCACCACTTGGAGCCAAGAAGAATTTATGGTGGGGAACAGAAGCGAGAGGGCTTGTGCTTTTTGAGATTTGAAATACCACTTTCCTTCCCATCTCTTATTTGGGAAAAATAGTACACTCTGTGATTTAAAAAAAACAACAACAACAAAAAACCATGAAAGAAACGTTTTTAGGATGAAGATGTCATTGAAGTGATTATCTTCCATTCTCTGTAATGGTGATGAATCGACAGTCTGCCATTTGTAGAGGCATTTGACACCGACTCTTCCAGGGGAAAAAAAAGAAACAATTTTCCAGTGAACCTTGTCGGGGAAAGACTGATCACCGGCAGGCTGGCTCGGACCCTGAGCACAGTTCCAAGAAGGCAGGGATGAGGAGGAGCCGGGCTGGGTGCAGGGATGAGGAGGAGCTGGGCTGGGCCGGTGAGTCGAGGCTGAGGTAGGAGTGCAGTGTTCTACAGGTCCATTTCGAGGGTGGGCATGAGATAGATTATCTGTTGGAAAAGAAATACTTCACGTTATTCCTTGAAGTGAGCTAAAGAAAATTACTTTTCTTCACTCACCGTTGAAAAAAAAGCAGTCTAAAAAAAGATAAGAGGTTAAATCTACTTAACATGAGAAATTCAGACATTTAGGATCCGAGGGAGGGAAGGAAATTCTCCTTGAAAGAATATTCCGTTGGTCCTTTTATGTCAGAATTTTGTCAGCAGCCTGTAAGAAAGGTTGTCAAAACCTCACTCCACGTGTCTGGTTTACTTTTAAAAAGAAGCCTTTTCCTTCATAGGGAAATAACCCCAGAGTATCCAGTAAGTCAAACCCAGCCCCAGAGGCCAAACAGGCCCGGGAGGCTTTCGATTCAGGTTCCAGCCGGAAACTCGCTTTTCAGGGAGAAGGTCATGTTTTCCACGGACAGTGCGCTCGTTTCTGTGGTTAACGCCCATCCTCCTGAGCCGGAGGATGTTCGGGACGTTCAGGCTTGGCCTCCCTCGGAGGACGGTGGGACATGCATTGACCCCCGACTCAGAAGAAAGGGTTGAGGATGGCAAAGGGGACGTTCAGGTGGAATTCCGGCCACGCTGGGGCCTGTCCCAAGGCCCACAGGAGGCACTGAGGCCGGGTGGCGTCTCCAGATTCTACTGAAGGGTGGGCAGGGAAGTCTGGTGCAGACAGCAAGGACTGCTCAAGGGGAAAAATGAGAGGGTGGGAGAAGCAAGTGCCACCCCCCCACGGCTGCTCTTGTGCCTGCCTTCAGGCCCGCGCCGACTTTTCTATCTGCAGAAACGGGCCCGGCGAGGCGTCCGCGCCGGCGCAGAAGAGCAGGCGGGTCCCCGGACAGTGGAGGCCTTTTCTCCAGGAAGTCTCGGAGCGGTTTCGCAGCCGTCCGCTCGCAGCAGCTTCCGGACCGGAGTCCGCCCTCCAGCCTCCGGAAGGACGTGCGCGTCTGTCTCTCCGGCTGCACACCCTGCCCACGCACGCTTGCCCTCCAGCCTCTTTATAAGGCCTGAAGTTACTTCTGTTTTGTTTTAGCCCAAAGGGTGAACGGCTGCCAGCAGTATGTCTGGAATGTTATTTACTTGGTACATTTCTGTGGCTTTTCTTTGTAGCATTGCACATGCCAGAGCCATTTACTTGAAAATGCCAGGTTGCACAGTTTGTCTTCTCGACGGGGTGACTTTCTCAGTTAGGGGAGTTGAGTTCCTGTGTCTCTCAGCTTCTGCCTTCCTTCCTTGTTTTTTTCCCCCCTGGTTAGTGCTCTGAGCAATACTGTTGGTGCCTGTTGCATCGCACCCCTTTGTCCTGAGTGCCCCAACTCCACTGGTCATTTCTGGGGTTTCTGGTGTCCTCTTCGAGCGCCTGGCAGACGCTTTTTCGTTGGCACGCCTGCCCTGTTACGACTTCACATGAAAGCTGTCTGTTTTGGCAGACGTGACTCTCATGATTGCAGTTGAGCTCTGAGCTGAATGGGTGACGTTGTGTGAGGGAACTCGAGGTGGGATTTCTCCACTGGTGGCTGTGGGAGTGGAAGAAAAACCTGCGAGCTGTCTTGGCTTGTGCCGAGCTGACATGATAGAAAACAAATGACTTTTGAAGGGAGGAACCGGTGTGTACAGTTTCCCAGTTTGGAAGGTTTCGCAACTGTTTTTGTTCAACTGAAGGAGGAGAGAGTTTTTAAGGGCAAATTCTTCATTAGGAAGACTGTAAACAAGTCCTGGAAAAAGGATAATTGCTGAAGGAGGAGGCGTGGAAGGTATTTGATGGGCCTCTTTCGTCAGCTCCCCCTTTCCCATGTCATCTATGCAGTTTTAATGGTGGTATTTTGGGTTTTAACACAAGGTATGGAAAATGAGATTAGCTAAATCTCCCTGTCTGGTGCCAGTCCTGGGGCTGTTTGCACACCTGGGTGGGATAACTCCCTGCCTTCTTTCTCTCTCTCAGCATAATTTTGTTCTGTCGTGTGAGTCTATAAGCTCTTGCAGATACGACGGAAAAGCTTGGCCTTACATAGGCTCGGCCTTTATTCGGGCCTCCTGGAACCCTCAGCCATCCCCAGCAGCTGCTGGTATGTTAACATCAGAGCCGGCCCCCGTGCAGAATGGAACATTTTTTGCTCCATTCTTCTCGGCTTTTTCTGTCCTTCTGTGCGACTTCTCAATTTGTCTGTAAGCTGCTCAGATTTTTGGCTGAAGGGTCTTCTTTGATCTCTCTCCTGACGGCATAAGCTTCACACTGTCACACCTGCTCTTCTTTTACAGTCCAGATTTCAGAGGAAATGCTTCTACTGCCTTGTAATTTTTTTTTTTTTTTTTTTTTTTTTGAGTGTAAAACTTTGGTGCAGGTTACTTATTACAGGTAATAGCCGTTTCATGATGGAGAAAACTGCTTGGCAGAAACGGCCACCTGAACTGCAGCCAGAAACCTAAACTGCCGCTTTATTTATGTCTGAAAGCATCTAAGCCACAAGCCTATCAGTCATGATCTAGCATGCACATGATAATAACAGGCTCGCCAGGCTAGGAAAGCTGCCCCATGGGATGGCCGGGAGGACAGGCTCTAACAAGACTCTGTACATTTTCTCCCCCATCCTCCACAGCCCACACATCATGTTCCTCTCTCAGAGCATCTTGACAGGAGGGAGCCATCTCTGTGGGACCCGCCTCTGCCATGAAATTGCCCACGCCTGGTTTGGCCTAGCCCTTGGGGCCCGCGACTGGACGGAGGAGTGGCTGAGCGAAGGCTTTGCCTCTCACTTGGAGGATGTGTTTTGGGCTGCAGCACAGCAGGTGGGTTAAGGTGACCCTAAGCATCCCACTCCCCAGAGTCAAATTCCGTTTCTGGTCATTTGCTCACCCAACAGCTGTGGACTGAGGGCCTACTGTGCACTAGGCACAGACTTTGCTGGGGAGATGGCTGCATGAACAAGAGAGGGAAGCCCCCACTCCCCACAGGATGTGAAATCTAGAGGTGGGAGAGAGAGTAGACAAGTGGATCAGCAATGGGTCAAGTGTGGGAGGCCGGTCATCTCTTTCTGTGAAGAGAAAGGAGCCCCAGAGAGGGGCAGTGGGTCCTCTTTTAGAAGGCAGTAAGAGAAGGCCGTTCTGATAAGGAGATATTTGAGCAGAGATGTGAAGAAAGGTCATGCTATGGCATACTCAAGCACTTCTTTGTGGTTCTGATTGTGGTGATGTGTGTGTGCGTTGTGTGTGTGTGTGCATTGTGTGTGTGTGTTTTAAATAAAGAGGTTAAAACGTAAATCCAGAATCATCTCAGATGTCTGCTCACAAGTAATGAATGAAGAATGAAGCAGGGGTGGTATAGATTAGGGAATGGTGAGGACTGTGGCAGACTGACAGCTGCTACTCAGCTCTAACCAGTTGTCATGGTGAAGGGAGGAGGGCTCAATATAACCTACACTATTACTTTTTAAGGTAATTTATAATTCTGGACTTTTATGTGAAGTTTACTAATTTAAAAAATACCATGCAAGACAAACATACCCAGAAGCCAAACCTGGTGCACACGCTCCCAGTTTGCAGCCTCTACCTTAAAGCATTGGCCATCAGTTCTAATGAGGATAATAAGCAGCTGAACTGCCTTGTGCTTACTTTCAAGTTCCTAATTTATTTGTTTTATTTTATTTTATTTATTTTTTTAGACAGTGTCTTGCTCTGTCGCCCAGGCTGGAGTGCAGTGGCACGATCTTGGCTCACTGCAACCTCCACCTCCTGGGTTCAAGCGATTCTTCTGCCTCAGCCTCCTGAGTAGCTGGGATGACAGGCACATGCCACCACACCTGGCTAATTTTTGTATTTTTGGTAGAGACAGAGTTTCACCATATTGGCCAGGATGGTCTCAAACTCCTGACCTCGTGATCTGCCCACCTTGGCCTCCCAAAGTGCTGGGATTACAGGCGTGAGCCACCATGTCCAGCCTCAACTTCCTAATATTTGGGTCACTCTTTTTCCCCTGTCATCCTTGTCCCTTATACACTGTGCTATTTGGCATTTTCCAAAATTCCCGGGTTTGTGCATACCTGCATGATACTGTTCAAGGTCCTTTGTCTGTTGAAATCTTATTTATTTTTCACTAACCAGCTGGAGGTCACCTTCTCTAGATAGCCCAGACTGATTACCCGACTCACAATTCAGCACTGCCCTCCTATACACTGTGGCTTCTCACGATACGTGGCACTTACCTTTTTAAACTTGTTGTTCTCTTTTCTTTTCCTTCTATTATGTCATTTCCTTATCCTCATACCTGGACTATGACTGCTTCAAATTGGAGCTGGGTCTTGCTTTTCTTACCCTGGCCATGGACCCAGCAGTGTTCTCATCAGTGTCTGCTGCCACATGGAGTCCTGTGAGGAGAGGCCACGAGACAGACACAGAAAAGGCTCTGGGCTCTGAGTCAGAAAGACTGACTTGCAGTCCTGGCTCTGCCGCTCACCGGCTCTGTGAGTGTAGGTCGGTTAGGTACCTCCCCAAACCTCCATTTCCCCATTTGTAGAATGAATATTAGAATGCCGAAGCTTGCAGGGCGAATGGGATCAGGTGTGAATGAGCTTAGCACCGTGCCTGACACGTGGAGAGTGTGCAAGAAATACCTGTTCCCATCCTGTTTGTGTTTCCCTCCGCCTTACACACAGGCACTCAGCAGGGGTTTAATGTGAAGGTACCTCTATCACCATCTCTTCCCTGGAGTGCCTCCCTTCTGAGACGATCCGATCTGAGCTGGTCCTGGAGTTGTCATGCGTTCCAGGCGTCTGATCATGACACCTCCGGCTTTGATCTTCTGCATCCCCAGAGTGCTCCTCCTTAGCCTTCCCTCTGCCTAGACTTCTAGGAGGTCACTCCTTAGTCTGCTGGCTTGGTCCTGCCTTTTGACTGATAAGTTTGCAAAGAGAAGTAAACACTAAATATCGTCAGAATTCCGAGGTAGGAGAGGACAGGCCTGGGCGGGCCCAGAAAGCCTTTGTGGAGGCGGTGGCTTCTGTTGTGAGCCTAAAGGGACAGCAGGAGCTGAGCTTTCTCTGTTGCTCCTTTCCCTTAACATGATAGGGGTCAGCCCGCTCGTCATCCTTGGAGGTCCGTGCAGTAACTCTTCAAGATGCGAAAACATGAACACCCCTGAGGCAAAATGGCCATTCTAGATTCCAGCACAAAGTCTGAAACGTTTCCAGAGCACGTCCGCCAGGCTGACCTCTCCCTTCAGTGGCGAGACTGAGTTGTTGCTGGCCCTGGCGAGTGCCTGCCTCAGACCATCCAGGGAGTGGGGGAGCACCCTGTGGGGCAGGGGTGGGTGTGCCACCTCCCGGGCTGCTCTTGGCCAGCAGGCCCCACCAGAGAGCAGGGATGAGAATACAGGGTGACAGGGGTCACCGGGGTCACTTTGCTGCCTGGGAGACTGTGCCCTGCAGTACTGAGCAGTAGAAAGCATGGCGGGGCTGGGGTGGGGTGCGGGGATGTGTGAAATCCCAAGGAGGTGGAGACCACCATCCACTCAGAGAGGCATCCGCAGGGATTTGTGAATTGAGTCAGTCGCAAGGTTGGATGGTGTAACTTGTCATCAACCTGGAGAAAGTCTAAATGCCTTCACAGACATATTAGTGTGCTTGGACTGCCGTAATAAATACCAGAGACTGGGTGACTTAAGCAACAGACGTTTATTTCTCACGGTTCTGGAGGCTGGAAGTCCAAGACCAAGGTGCCAAGAGGGTTGGTTTTTGGTGAGGTCCCTCACTCTTCCTTGCTTGCAGACGGCCACAAGCTGCTCTTTCTCTGCGTTCTCACATGGCCTTTCCTCTGTGCCTGCAGAGAGAAAGAACACTCTGTTAGCTCTTCCTCTGCTTAGAAGAGCACCAGCCCTGTAGGGTTAGGGCCCCACTCATGACTTACTTAACCTTAATGACCTCCTTGAAGGCCCTGTCTCCAAATACAGTCACACCGGGGTAAGGCCTTCAACACGTATATTTTGCAGAGACGCAGTTTAGTCCATAACAGCAGGCACATGGGGTCTGAGGATCATCCGGCCTCGGCCAGCTTCCCTGCGCCTCACTCCCTCCCAGAACGGTCGTCTGCACTGGGTCTGACGTATGCCTTGCCATTCTCTAAGCACATTACATCCTTGCCTGGCCCGACGTGCCTTGCAAGTGCTTTCCCCTCTTCCTGAAATCCCTCCTCCCTGGCCAACTCCTGCTTCCCTGAGCACCAGCGCTGTCAACACCCCCTCCTCAGGAAGCCCTGATGGGCAAGGGGGCATCTGGGTTCTCCCGTCACCTCTCCCGTCACCCGCTCTCTGATGTTAGTTTTCCTGCCATCGCTCCCTCCCCTGGCTGCTCCCCCAGGCCCTGTCTCTGTTGTCCCCAGGGCCTGGCAGAGACTCAGTAAATATCTGCTGAAGGAATTATCAGGAACGTTTGATTTCCAGAAACACCGTGGATAGACGTCTTCCCTCCCCGGTGGGTGCTCTGCTGCCCGCCCTCCCTCACAGAGGTCCAGGCCATGTGGCCCAGTGAGCACACCAGGGACGGCAGCTGGTTCTGACTCGGTAGGGCAGAGTGTGATGGCCTCCCCTCCCCCAGAGTGAGTCCAGGCAGCACTTCTAGTTATGTGCACACAGAACCATCTGGGTTGCATTAGCAGGCCCCGCTGGAAACGGTCCTTAGCAATATTGAGGGCTAGGGAACATCCGAGGGGGATGGTGGGGCCTTCCCTCCTGTGCGGAAAGACAAAGCAGGAAAAGAGGACAGATCCAAGTGGAAATGGCCACAAGGGAAGCCCACTCTGTCCAGACCAGGTGTGTGTTGGTGGGACGGGTGGGTTCGTGAACCAGGTGACCTCTGCTGAACAGCAGGCTGGCTCCACTGCCAGCAGCACAAGCGAGCCTGCGCGGTTGGTTTGCTGTTTTAGGCACTAAGAGGCTCCGGTGGCCTTTAGGGTTTGATGGAAGCAGGGGGAGAGCAGGGGGCAGGCTACGTTGTCCCCCATTGAAACCAAGCGAGCCATTTCACCGGGACCACAACAGTGACGGTGTTTTGTGCATGTGTGTCTGTGTCTGAGCAGCTGACCCCCCACGAGGCCCGGGAGCAGCAGGAACTGAGGGCCTGCCTGCGCTGGCGTCGCCTCCAGGATGAGATGCAGAGCTCCCCCGAGGAGATGCAGGTGTTAAGGTAAAACTGCACTGTGACCTGCAGCCCTCTCATTCCCCTCCTTCTTTCCTTCAAGACATCTCCCTGCCAACTGATGACATCTGCTGGGTTTCCTTTTTAAATTAAGCCGGGCGGGCTTCTCGTCCCCCCAGATGGGATGGTTATGTTCTAAGTCTTTCAGGGTGTGTGTTTTGATTTGCCTTCCGACATTTTCCTGGTGACTGTTGAGGAAAAAACTAGCATGAGGCCATTTCCGGGGGTCAGGTCCTTCGTGTGAAGTTCTAATAGTCACTTTATGTGGTGGCTGCGGACGTGGCGAGGGTTGGGGTTTGGCAGCCTGGCAGACAGTAACCCTATAAAGCCAAAGGGGAAAAAAAATCTTTAGGAAAATATTGATTCCTAAGTGTTTAGTGGTCACAGATGTGTGTGTCAATGGGCCCTTTTGTGTCCACCGTAGCCCAGCAGGGAGCCTCTGGTGCCCCCCGTGCAGTAGGATTCCATGGCCAGCTCCTGAGTTTTGTTTGTGGACTGTGGCTTGTGGCATGTGCAGGATTATTTCGTGCCGTTTTTCCACGTGTGTCCCTCTCTGCTTCGCTCCTTTTCTTTGCGAAATGGTTGTCTGAAACCTGGTGCCTAGGCTCCGCGAGCCCTGCGGTTGCTGTGGCAACAGAAGCCTCCGTCCGCCCCTCCTCTTGACTAGAGTCAGATGCTTGGAATCTGCCATCAAACAGGTGGGGAGGGATGGCCATCCAGGAACTGCTCCTCTCCTCGCCCCTTTTTTTAAAGATGGTGTCTCACTCTGTCACCCGGGCTGGAGTGCAGTGGCGGATCTCTGCTCACTCCAACTCCTAAATTCAAGTGATTCTCCTGCCTCAGCCTCCCGAGTGGCTGGGATTACAGGCGCCCACCATCACGCTCAGCTATTTATTTATTTATTTATTTTTGTATTTTTAGCAGAGACGAGGTTTCACCATGTTGGCTGGGCTGGTCTTAAACTCCTGGACCTCAGATGATCTTCCCACCTCGGCCTCCCAAAGTGCTGAGAGTACCTTCCCGGGCAGAAGCCTGCCTTGGATGGTTCTGCTTTTTGGTTTGTTTTTAAACGAACACCCGCACTTCGCCTGTGACTGAAGCCTAACTCAAATGCACCCCACGGGGAGAGCTGGCTGGGACTTCTGTGCAGCCCTGCAGAGCGTCGGGTGTGGCAAGCTGCACCCTTCCCACGGCAAAGTTCCCTGCGCTTGCACGCTAAGGCGGCCTCCCAAGTTGACTCATCCATTGTTTCGGAAAGGCAGATCTAGTGGAGGGAAGTGGAGCGGGCCAGGAGCCAGGAGACCTGTGTTCCCGCCTCAAAGCCACAGTTCCAGCATCTGTTCCCTCGGCCAATGCTGACTGAGCCAGGCAGGACAGCTGCCCCTGTGGCCACCGTGGACACGGCCCCTACTCTCATGGAGCTTCCACTTAGCAGGGACATCGCTGCATGTACTGGCCGGTCGCAGGTGGTGCGCAGCGCAGTGAGCGGACCGCTCAGTGATGTCCATACTGACTGGAGGGTGGCACATCAGGAGGTGGGGAATTTCTCTCTGAAAATGAGCTGCCTTGTACGTAGCCTGGCTGAGGCGGGAAAAGCCTTAGTGTGCCTTAGGGATAGAAAGAAGGGCAGTGTGGCTGGAAAGGGGACTGAGGGCCGGGGCAAGAGAGGCAGGCAGGAGCCAGGTCACACGAGCCTTTCTCCAGGTTCTCAGAAGCTGCTCCAGGGCCTTCAGCAGGCAGGTGGTGTGATCCGCTCAGTGTTTGTGCGGTGCTGCCGTGCAGAGAGCACCACAGGCAGCCCACGGAAAGCCAGCAGAACAGTTGCAGCCTTGCAGTCGTCCATGCGAGAGGCCCTGGGGTGCCGGTGACAGAGGCAAGACGCAGACCCATTTGAAATGTGTTTTGGCCATGGAACCAGCAGGCCTTGATTGATTGAATGTGGAGAAGAGGAAAATGAATGTATCCAGAATGACTTGGAGGTTTTTTTGAGTTGAACAGTTGGGTAGATGGTGACCCCATGTATGTGATGGTAAAGACATGGGGAGGAGCTTGGAAGGAAAGTGAAGTTTCCAGCTTTGCATGTGTTAAGTTTGTGATGACCAACAGGTATTCAATAGGATGAACTTTGGAGACTGCAGGTCAGGAGCTCACTGGAGAGACTGGAACATTCAGCCTATAAAACCCCTTAAATCTTGAACACAGTGAAATCCCAGGGAGAGAGGAGACTAAGAGAAGAGGTCAGGAGGAAGAGGGGGGCCAACAGAGGGATCTAGGGAAACCGTTAAGTGTTTCCCCAGAGAAAATCAGGGCACCGGGGCCATGGAAGCCAGAAAAGAAGCTGAGGCAAGCAGGTGGGAGTGGCTGATGCTGGAAGCTGCCTGGGGGATGAAGAGGAGTGAAAGAGAGAGAAGTGGGACTACAAGGCTGGTGGAGAAGGAAGCCAGGCTGCAGTGGACAGGAAGTGGGGCTGGTGACTGTAGGCTCTGTGAGAGGGGTTGTGCCGGCCCAGGAAGCAGAACTGGAAAGGCAGCAGAGGGACGTGAGGGCCAGAGAGGTTTGCTTTCAGGTAGGGCGCCCAGGAGCATGCTTACTGTGCCTTACTGAGCTGCCTCACTGTGCAGATCCCTTCACCCCTCAAAGGCTCAGGCCCTCCACCTAAGAGGCCATCTCCATTCTCCACGTCTCTAAGTCCCTTTGATCCCCTTGGTTCTGCATAACCATAGTCCTTCGGAGGGGGTAGAAGTATCATAATGAAGATGAGTTTTGATGAACTGTGTTTCCAACTTGTAAGCCAGTCAGACCGCACCCTGGGAAGTCGGTTCACACACGAGGAGGGCCTCTTCTCTGGCTTCCCTGGAGCCTGAGTCACCCCAGCTTCTGATGGCCAAGATCTTTTCCTTTGTGTGTGGAGCTGGGAGAACAATCTAGTATTTTTAGACCTTTGTGCTAGACGGCTTTTTATGGCATTTGCTTTTCTTTGTCTTAGTATTCAGAAATTTTGTTTGCCTAAATTTAGGCTAGCCATGAATTGACTGCATTTGAAAGGCTTATTGCACATCAGTAAGGAAAATACTGTTATCAGATGCACTTACAATGAGGAGGAAATGTTTCCGAACCTGCCCTGAATTATATAGTCTAAGTCTCGTTTACTCCCATCCCCTAGAATTCTCCCTTAAATGGACTCAGAGAACCTGGAAATTATTGAAAGTAAAAGGAAGAACCAGACTTGTAAAAATGTGTTCTTAGATTTTGTTTTCAACGAGACCTTGGGAAAGAAGTCCCTTAAAAACAATCAGAGATGCTATCTTGTTTTTTCTTTCAAGATGCCCCGTGGTCTTGAAATGATGGACCAGAACAATGTAAAAGTCTGAGTTTGTGTCTCAGCAGGTTTCCACATGTTGCTGGACGCAGTGGAAACTTCTCTTTGCCACATTGTTCAACATGTCTGACCACTCTCTCCTAAAAATGCTTTCTCCTTAAAGCACTTTCTCCCCCTGGCTTCTGTGTATCTTACTCTCCTTGCGTTCCCTCTGCCTCTGTGGCCAGTCCTTCCTCACCTCTCCTGCTGGCAGGTTAACAGTCTCCACTTCAATGGCCCAAGGCTCAGAAAGACTGAATAAGATGTCTAACCTCCGGCTCACATTGTCTTCTCCGCACTGCTGCTGTTACAGAGGTCTCCAGCGCCTCCCTCTCCTGTGCAAAATGGCAACTCTTAAGGAAAAACTCATTGCACCAGTTGCGGAAGAAGAGGCAACAGTCCTAAACAATAAGATCACTGTAGTGGGTGTTGGACGAGTTGGTATGGCGTGTGCTATCAGCATTCTGGGAAAGTCTCTGGCTGATGAACTTGCTCTTGTGGATGTTTTGGAAGATAAGCTTAAAGGAGAAATGATGGATCTGCAGCATGGGAGCTTATTTCTTCAGACGCCTAAAATTGTGGCAGATAAAGATTATTCTGTGACTGCCAATTCTAAGATTGTAGTGGTAACTGCAGGAGTCCGTCAGCAAGAAGGGGAGAGTCGACTCAATCTGGTGCAGAGAAATGTTAATGTCTTCAAATTCATTATTCCTCAGATTGTCAAGTACAGTCCTGATTGCATCATAATTGTGGTTTCCAACCCAGTGGACATTCTTACATATGTTACCTGGAAACTAAGTGGATTACCCAAACACCGCGTGATTGGAAGTGGATGTAATCTGGATTCTGCTAGATTTCGCTACCTTATGGCTGAAAAACTTGGCATTCATCCCAGCAGCTGCCATGGGTGGATTTTGGGGGAACATGGCGACTCAAGTGTGGCTGTGTGGAGTGGCGTGAATGTGGCAGGTGTTTCTCTCCAGGAATTGAATCCAGAAATGGGAACTGACAATGATAGTGAAAATTGGAAGGAAGTGCATAAGATGGTGGTTGAAAGTGCCTATGAAGTCATCAAGCTAAAAGGATATACCAACTGGGCTATTGGATTAAGTGTGGCTGATCTTATTGAATCCATGTTGAAAAATCTATCCAGGATTCATCCCGTGTCAACAATGGTAAAGGGGATGTATGGCATCGAGAATGAAGTCTTCCTGAGCCTTCCGTGTATCCTCAATGCCCGAGGATTAACCAGCGTTATCAACCAGAAGCTAAAGGATGATGAAGTTGCTCAGCTCAAGAAAAGTGCAGATACCCTGTGGGACATCCAGAAGGACTTAAAAGACCTGTGACTACTGGGCTCTAGGCTATAGAAATTTAAAAACTACAATGTTATTAACTCTGAGCCTTTAGTTTTCATCCGTGTACATGGATCGCAGTTTGCTTTGATCTTCTTCAATATGTGAATTTGGGCTCACAGAATCAAAGCCTATGCTTGGTTTAATGCTTGCAATATGAGCTCTTGAACAAATAAAATTAACCATTGTAGTGTGGAAAAAAAAAAAAAAAAAGATGTCTAACCTCCTCTGGCTGATAGAGAAGAGAACAGGGATTTAAACCCAAGGACTGAAACTCTTGTTTCCCTATACCGTATTCCTGTCTTCAGGGAACGGAGAGAGCATTTAGTTGCATTTAAAACAAAACAAAACAAAACAAAACAACAGCCTGCAGGTATCTTGGGCTCTGGAAGGACATACAGGTCAAGGTGAAATGTATGCTTAGTCCAGGCATCTTTTGTCTTTTAACACATGAATCATGTGTCTTATTATTTTAAAAGATACTGAGAAAAAGGAAAACTCAACATTCTCTTGGTTATAGATAGTGGAGCATTAACAAAGTGAGAAGAGAAAAACTAAAATTTTGTTTGGCAATGACTTATTACTTTTAGTAACTGGTACGAACAGCTTTCCATTTGTGCCTTCCATCCATCCACTGAGTCGCGGGTCTCACCAAATGTTTCTGCTTTTCTTTTCTTTTTTTTTTTTGACACAGTCTTGCTCTGTTGCCCAGGCTGGAGTGCAGTGGCATGATCTCTGCTCATTGCAACCTCTGCCTTCTGGGTTCAAGGGATTCTCCTGCCTCAGCCTCCCAAGTAGCTGGGACTATAGGCAGGTGCCACCATGCCTGGCTCATTTTTGTATTTTTAGTAGAGACGGGGTTTCACCATGTTGGCCAGGCCGGTCTCGAACTCCTGACCTCAAGTGATCTGCCTGCCTCGGCCTCCCAAAGAGCTGGGATTACAGGCTGAGCCACTGTGTCCAGCCCAGATGTTTCTTAGATTGACTTTGTTGTGTTTCCTTTGCATCAGACGTGTCTGAGATTGACTTGCTTGTAAGTCATTCGTTACAGGTTTCTTGTGTTTTCCTGGTCTTCTCAGCCTTCATTGACTGGAGAGCCTGTAATGTGGCTACAGGCTTCTGAGGCAAGACGATTTGCTCAGTTTCAAAATGTTAGGGATCACATGCCACTTTTCATTTGTTAATTATTGAAGATGTCTTTTCCACACATGAGACCCTAAGGACTCTCCCAGACTCTTCCTCTCCTCTCTGGTACTGGGCAGAACTCTTCCCCAGGCAAAGTCTGCTTTCAGTGTTCCTTTCTGTCCTGCCACTGCTTAGCTCTCTCCTGTCATCCGTCCCCTGCCTACAAGGTCCCTTCCTGACCTGTGCAGCAGTGGTGGCTCTAGCCAGAGATGCACAGGGCTTCTGAGAGGCTCGCCATGCCTCCTGTCTCCAGGGTGCAGTTGGATTCCGGCAGCTTCTGCCTAAGTGCTTTCAGTTAGCGCACTCTGACAGGCCCCAGGGATGGAAGAGCTAAGGTGGCAGGGTCAGAAGAAATCTCTGCTGGTTTTTATTGTTTGTGATTTATTATGTCTTCCCTTTTTTTCTGGATTCATTGTTAAAGTCAAGCTCCTGCTGAGAAAAACATTAAAATGTATTGCTTTAAGGAGGTGCTGACAGGCAGGAGTCTATGGAACTCTTAATCTTAGCTGCTGCCTCCACTTTGAGACAATACCAGATAAATGCCAGCATCTTTCCCTAACCTTCCTCCTGAGTGCCTCATCCCTTGATCACAAAAACATCCCGTAATAATCGGGGAAAAACCCCAAGTATGTAACCCTATCCATAGCCAAGGTAAAGTCTGCGTGCCACAAGTGTTGTGAATTTGTATGATGCCTAAGCACTGTACATTCCACTTAAACTAGGAAGCCTTTTTTATTTTATTTTATTTTATTTTATTTTATTTTTTGGAGACGGAGTCTCGCTCTGTCCCCCAGGCTGCGGTGCAGTGCAGTGCCGCGATCTCGGCTCATCGCAAGCTCCACCTCCCGGGTTCACGCCATTCTCCTGCCCCAGCCTCCCGAGTAGCTGGGACTACAGGCACCTGACACCGCGCCCGGCTAGTTTTTGTGTGTGTGTGTTTTTAATAGAGATGGGGTTTCACCCTTTTAGCCAGGATGGTCTCGATCTCCTGACCTCGTGATCTGCCCGCCTGGGCCTCCAGAAGCACTGGGACTACAGGCTGAGCCGCCGCGCCCGGCAGGAAGACGCTTTTTTATTAAGTCTTCTGTGTGTAAACCTTCTCCATATACTTGAAGTTTTCACCTCTCAAATTTTGCTCAAAATTTTTATTTCTAATCCCCCAAGAACACAGCAGTCTTTTCCACCTGCGTGTGGGGACACGTGTATTCGCAGGGACACCAGCCTGCCTCGTGGGAAAGCTCTCCTTGGAGCGTCCCTGGGTGCAGTCATATACTCGCTTCCAGCCCCCGGGTCACCTTCCTCTGCTGCTCCTCTCTCTCGAGATTGGAAGCCTCTAGCAGGGCCAAGAATAAATCCTTTTACTCTTCCTGGGCCAGCTCCCTTCTCCCAGGCCTTCAGTGTTTGTTCCAGACCTTCCTGTTCCCCCTGCCTTCTCTTGCCTCCTGCTCTGCTGGGAAAATGGAGGCCATCAGCCATGTTCTTCTTTTGATTCTGTAAACACAACTACATCTGTATCTGCCCCGACCTCTTAGATGCCCAAGTGACATCCTGTCTGCCTTGATATGGCTAAAGATGAGTTGCTAGTTTCAGGGTAGAGCTAGAAGGGCATGTGGCTTGACACAGTTTCATAGAATTGAACCCTCTGCCCTTGAGGAAGAAGGGGAAGGAGGAATGGGAAAACGAGTTACTCGTCACTTTGGACCGTGTCCTGTCAGGGAGGACAGTAGTTCTTTGGGGGCACCCACAGGCATGACGGTGGTGAAAGCCTAGAATAAGTGTCCAGTCACCTTTGTGTGTCACCGGAGCACCTTGGAGCCTTCTTTTTGATGGGATTACCTGGGTGGGGTCTTGTTGCCTACCAAGAAGGGCAGGCAGTCCTTTTTAATTCTCTTGATGAAAGCCAGCCATATCCTTCTATTTTAATATGGCATTCATACCTGAATTTAATTAGCTACATTTTTATTGATTCATACCATCTTATTTTTAAATTGAAAGCTTGCGGGCTTCGAGGAAGAGTCTGGTAAGGAGACAGGAAAATCTCAGTTTCATCTGCTTTGGTGGGGCAAGCTCCAAAAGGGAAATGTCCCGGGGCCCCTGCCCAGTGCACCAGCTACCTGGGGCCCTCCTCCACCAGGACCTGGCTCTGTTGCCACCCACGGTCCTCTGTCCTCAGCCCTCCCTCCCTTTCCTCCCCCTCTCTCTGCTAACTATGCTCACACTTCTCCCATCTTTTTTTTTTGAGACAGAGTCTGGCTCTGTTGCTCAAGCTGGAGTTCAGTGGCGCAACTTCGGCTCACTGTAACCTCTGCCTCCTGGGCTCAGGTGATCCTGTCACCTCAGCCTCATGAGTAGCTGGGACCACAGGGGCGAGCCACCGTGCCCGGCCTCTCCTATCCATGATAATCTCTCCTTTAAACTGCTGCACACTCATCTAATTAGCCAAACACTTGTCTCCATTCCCACAGCTCTTAAAACTGCCAGTCCTCTGGAATCTGCTTTCTGCTCTCACCGGTGTAGGGAAACTGTTTTTTCCTTGGCTCATTGTACCCTGACAGTCACCAGATTCTGGAAGAAATTTTATTTTTAATCTTATGAGACTCCTCTGCTTTGTTTGGTACTGTTGACAGCTCTTCTGGAAGTTTCTGTCACTGGCTTTTGTGGCAGTCTCTCGCCTGACTCTTCCTGCCCCTCTGTCATTCCTCCTCCATCTCCTTCAAGGTCTGCCCTTTGCCTGCCCGCGTCTTCAGAGCTGGTCTTCCTCAGGCCTCCACACTCAGCTGCGTGTCCTCCCAGAGTGGTCTCATCTGAACCCCCATCTTAGGTGGGGTTCCCCAGGTGCAGACCCTGACGCAAGGCATATGGGACAGAGATTGATTAGGAATTGTTCCGACGCGGTTTGGCTGTCCCTGCCCAAATCTCATGTTGGATTGTAATCCCCAGCGGTGGAGCTGGGGCCTGGCGGGAGGTGGTTTCTCATGGTTTAACACCATCCCCCTTGGTGCTGTGGTCACAATCGTGCGTGAGTTCTCACAAGCTCTGGTTGTTTACAAGTGTGTGGCACCTTCCCCCACCAACTCTCTCCCTCCCGCCCCAGCCATGTAAGATGTCCTGCTTCCCCTTTGCCTTCTGCCATAATTGTGAGATTCCTAAGGCCTCCCCAGGAGCTGAGCAGATGCCAGCATCATGCTTCCTGTACAACCTGCGGAACCGTGAGCCAGTTAAACCTCTTTTCTTTGTAAAGTACCCAGTCTCAGGTATTTATGGCAATTCAGGAACAGACTAATATATGTTCCCAGGAGGTAGAAAGGGAAGGAAAATGGAAGTGAGAAGAGGAGACCAAGCCATGGTGCTGTGACATCAGGCCAGGTCACACAGGGTTACTCTGGAGGAAGCATGGGTCACCCTCAGTTGTTCCCATCAGGCAGTGGACCCCCAGGGTGTATGTGCCCCTGCACTCATCTCATTGGCTGGAAAACTGTACAGTCCCAGGTGCTTCCAGCTGCATATGTTCATGGGAAAGACAGGCTCAGGCAAGCCCAGGGCCACCCTCTGACAAAGAGTCGCAGAGAGCATGCCAAGGGCTGGCGTGTACACAGGTGGGGTGTGGGCGTGGCTGGCCATACCCCCTTTTAAGCCAAAGGCTCCCAAGTCTCCACTGGCAGCTGCACTCTCTCTAAAGACCAAGTGTGAATGGTTAACTCCCTGTTGACATCTCTCCTGATTACCCCACAGGCATCTTGTACTGGTCATCCCCTCTACCTCGCTTCGTCTGCTCCCCTCCCGTAGTGTTGAACTGGTGGCACAGGTCCACCCACAACAGGGTAAGAGCCTGGGAACTCCAGTTCCTGCCTCTCCTTCACTCCTCCCCTGGGAGCCATTGCTAACAACTGCCAGTTTCATCTCCTAAGGATTTCCTCAATTCAACCCCTCTTCTCCACCCCTAATACCACCCCCTGTCTCTTCCCCACGTGCTTGTAGCAGTCCAGCAGCCCCAGAGTGTTTTCTACTTCTGGTCTTGCCCTTCCTTGCTGCCACCAGAGAGTTCTCCTTACAAGAACCTCATGGTTCTGCCATCTCCTTGCTAAAACTCTCCAAAAGCTTCCCCTCACCTGCAGGAAAATCTTCAAGCCCCTTGGTGTGGCATGCAAGTCCCTGCACATCACCTCTGTCCCCCGTCTCATCTCTTGTCGTTCTTTGCTTTACCCTCTCCCTCCAGGTGGCTCAGAGACCCCGACTGTGGTAGTCAGCTCAGGCTGCCATAATAAGTTACCAAAGGCCAGCATAGATTTATCTTCCCACAGTCTGGAGGCCAGGAGTCCCACATCAAGGTGTTGACAGATTTGGTTTCTTCTGAGCCCTCACTCCCTGGTTTGCAGTCACTGAGCAGAAAAAACAAACTGCTTTTCATCTGCTCTCACCCCACAGCCATCAACATAGAAGACTTCTGTGGCCAAATGTGTGGGAAGTTTCCCCACACACCAAGCAAGCAATCACTTCTGTAGTGGGCACCAGCTGGGTGTCCCCTGGTTCCGTTTAATTCTGACACTGTCCAGAGCGTCAGATCCCGCAGGGTGAGGGCGCATTCCCACGACTGCCCTCCACCTCCCCCAGGTTGTCTACCTTGTGCTTTTGACCAACGGCTCTAAATTGGGGTTCCCACGGCTGGTGCATTGGGATTTGCTAGAGCAGCTCCCGAAACCCAGGGAAACACTCACGTTTACTCATTTATTATAAAGAGATGACACGGGATGCAGGTGGAGAGATGCGTAGGGTGAGGTATGAGGGACGGGGTGCGAGGCTTCCCTGCCCCCCCAGATGCGCCCCTCCCTGTGTCCCGCTCTCCAGAAGCTCTCACAACGCCGTCCTTTTGGGTTTTTATGGAGGCTTCGTTTTACAGACATGATTCATCACACCACTGGCCTTTGGTGGTCAGCCTGACCTTTACCCCCATCCCCTCCCTGGAGATTGGGGCCGGGGCTGCAAGTCCCAACCCTGTAATGCTGCCTTGGTCCTTCCGGTGACAGCTCCTCCTGAGGCTACCTAGGGGCTGCCAGCCACCCATCCACTCATTAGCACGCAAAGGCATAATTGTGAAGATCCAGAGGATTTTAGGAATTATATGCCGGGAAACGAGGACAAAAACCAAATACACACTCCACAGTGTGACAGCCACCGTCTCGCTGTGTCCTCACGTGACCTTTTCTCTGTGTCTGCATGTCCCTTGTGTCCCTCTGTATGTCTTAATCTGCTCTTCCTAAAGGACACTAGTCACATTGGAACAGGCCCACCCTGGCAGCCTCATTTTAATTTAACCACCCCTCGAAGCCCTCAACTGCCCTGTCTCCAAAGACAGTCATATTCTGAGGTACCAGGGGATATGGCTCCAACATATAAATTTGGGGGAACCCAATTCAGCCATAGCTCGTACCATCTGCCTGCTCTTTCTTACCTCCATGCCTTTAAAAAATGTTGTCTCTATTTAGAATATCCTTGCCTTGCTGCATAATTCCATATCATTATGACTCATCATTGTGACTCAGCGCAGATTGCATTGCCTTCCCAGAAAGTCTCAGACCTTTTCCTAACGTAAGCTGCCGTCCCTCCTCTGCACTCCTAGGCTCTCTTCTCTGTCCCTCTCTGTTCTGACTACATGATTTGATAATTCTCTTTATGTTTACCACATTAAATTGTCAAGATTTGATCATTTTTGCCCTACAAAAATAATTTCTGTTTTGAAACAGAGTCTCGCTCTGTCACCCAGTCTGGAGTGCAGTGGTGTGGTCTTAGCTCACTGCAACTTCTGCCTCCCTGGGTTCAAGCGATTCTCCTGCCTCAGCCTCCTGAGTAGCTGGGACTACAGGGACGTGCCAACATACCCAGCTAATTTTTTGTATTTTTAGTGGAGATGGGGTTTCACCGTGTTAGCCAGGATGGTCTCGATTTCCCAACCTCGTGATTGGCCCACCTCGGCCTCCCAAAGTGCTGGGATTACAGGTGTGAGCCGCCACGCCTGGCCAAAAACAATTTCATATGGTCCAACCTAATACATCTCTCTCTTCTGACCCTCAGACTTTTGTCCCTAGGGACTATGTCTTGTTTCTCAGTGCACCACAGTGCTTGGCACTGAGAGGGTGCTCCATAAGTGTTGAAAAAATGAATCTTGTAGACATGATCTCTGGCCCTGAGGTTCTTTATACATTATTTGGAGAGGTGAAATACTGGTCACAAGATAGATAGGTAATCCTAGGCTACATCCGCAGAGTTTAAGAACTGAGAATTTACTGTTGACAGGTTTAGTTAGAAAGGGCTACAGAGAGGATGTGAGGCGTGAGCTGGGATAGTAAGAAAGGACACCACTGAGACTGGTGAAGAGGCAGAGGGAGAGGAATTCAAGGAGCAAAGCCTGGTAGGCATAAAAAGGAATGGATTGTGGATGTGGACATTAACATGAGAATGGACTTGCTAGGACAGCCACAAAAAGAACCGGTGAGACTGAAGGTGGGCCAGGCAAGGCTAGACTAAGTCATGGAGCTCCTCAGATGCCAAATTCAAGAACTCGCATGTGATCCTCCGGGTAATGGTGAGGTATTTTAAGTTCCAAGAATGACATAATGCAAGTAGAGTTCTGGGAAGATTACCTAACGTTTGGGATGACGTGTGATCAAAGAGAAAGAGCCTAGAGAACAGAGCGTTTGGGATGACGTGTGATCAAAGAGAAAGAGTCTAGAGAACAGCGTTTGGGACGACGTGTGATCAAAGAGAAAGAGTCTAGAGAACAGCGTTTGGGATGACGTGTGATCAAAGAGAAAGAGTCCAGAGAACAGAGCGCTTGGGATGACGTGTGATCAAGAGAAAGAGTCTGAGAACAGCGTTTGGGACGACGTGTGATCAAAGAGAAAGAGTCTAGAGAACAGCGCTTGGGATGATGTGTGATCAAAGAGAAAGAGTCTAGAGAACAGCGCTTGGGATGACGTGTGATCAAAGAGAAAGAGTCCTAGGAACAGCGCTTGGGACGACGTGGTGATCAAAGAGAAAAGAGTCCAGAGAACGCATTTGGGACGACGTGTGATCAAAGAGAAAGAGTCTAGAGAACCAGCGTTTGGGATGACGTGTGATCAAAGAAGAAAGAGTCCAGAGAACAGCGCTTGGGATTGACGTGTGATCAAAGAGAAAGAGTCCAGAGAACAGCGTTGGGATGACGTGTGATCAAAAGAGAAAGAGTCCAGAGAACAGAGCGCTTGGGATGACGGTGTGACAAAGAGAAAGAGTCAGAGAAACAGCGTTTGGGATGACCGTGTGATCAAAAGAGAAAGAGTCTAGAGAACAGAGCGCTTGGGATGACGTGTGATCAAAGAGAAAGAGTCCAGAGAACAGCGTTTGGGATGACGTGTGATCAAAGAGAAAGAGTCTAGAGAACAGAGCGCTTGGGATGACGTGTGATCAAAGAGAAAGAGTCCAGAGAACAGCATTTGGGACGACGTGTGACAAAGAGAAAGAGTCTAGAGAACAGCGTTTGGGATGACGTGTGATCAAGAGAAGAGTCTAGAGAACAAGCCGCTTGGGATGACGTGTGATCAAAGGAAGAAAAGAGTCCCAGAGAACCAGCATTTGGACGACGTGTGATCAAAGAGAAAGAGTCTGGAGAACAGATGCAATCAGGTGGCTATGTGAGGTACAGAGGCATAAGTTCAGAAAACCTTGGTTGGCCTAAGGATCTGACTGAGTTATTCATTTGCAGGTATCAAAAACGGGCTATCAAAAAAAAAAGAAGGCTTCTAGGCTGGGCGTGGTGGCTCACGCCTGTAATCCCAGCACTTTGGGAGGCTGAGGCGGGCGGATCATGAGGTCAGGAGGTCAAGACCAGCCTGGCCAATATGGTGAAACCCCATCTCTACTAAAAATACAAAAATTAGCCGGGTGTGGTGGCAGCTGCCTGTAATCCTACCTACTTGGGAGGCTGAGGCAGGAGAATTGCTTGAACCCGGGAGGTGGAGGTTGCAGTGAGCTGAGATCGTGCCACTCCGGCCTGGGTGACAGAGCGAGACTTCATGTCAAAAAAAAAAGAAGCCTTCTAATAGTACAGTGTAAAGCCAAGATATGCAAATATTCCAAAATCCAGAAATATCGGAGGTCCGAAACACTTCTGGTTCCAAATATTTTGGATAAAGAATACTCAACCTTTACACACATTTGCTGTGTGACCTTGAGAGAGTTACTCAACCACACTTAGCTTTAGTCCCCTTAGCTGTAAAACAGGGATGATAACCCAATAGTTTCTACCTTATAGCTGGACGTGAGGAATAAATGCAGGGAATACATGCAAACCATTTAGAACATGTATGTTAAGGCGAATCACAGGAAATTGCTGTTTTGGTGGATCTAAAATGAATATTTTCAGGGCCAGGCACGGTGGCTCATGCCTGTAATTCTAGCACTTTGGGAGGCCAAGGCCGGCAGATCACTTGAGGTCAGGACTTCGAGATCAGCCTGGTCAACATGGTGAAACTCCATCTCCACTAAATGCAAAAATTAGCCAGGCGTGGTGGCATGCCTATAATCCTACTACTCAGAAGGCTGAGGCATGAGAATTTCTTGAACCTGAGAGGCAGAGGTTGAAGTGAGCTAAGACTGCAGTCCAGCCTGGGCAGCAAAGTGAGACTCCATCTCAAAAAATAGAATAGAATAGAATAGAATAGAATAGAATAGAATAGAATAGGGCAATTTCCTACAGTTCAGGTAAATAATTAACACATGTTTAAGGCTGTCATCTGTGTCCTCTGGCACTTGGAAGAGGTTTGTCAGACAAGTGGCAGAGGGCACAAGGACGCAGCCCCCATAGCCAGCTCCACTGCCCCTCCTGGCTTGTTCTGATTTCCTCAGCCTGGCTCGTCCCCTCATGTCCACAAGGCTCCGGAGCTGGGCCCATCCCTATCCCTTCTGCCACCCGTCCCTGGGCACCACACAAGGCATCTGCTCCTGTCTCTTTACTAACCAGAACATGGAAACACCTCCCTCCCCAACTGACAAACGTAATTGGCTGGAATGTTCAAAAAGTTAATTTTACTAATTAAGAGAATGTTAAAAAAAAACAGTGCAAGAGTGCCTGGTTACACATGTGGAGCATAGGCTTAAAAGGAAAAAGCCTGAACGTTCAACAGATGCTCAAACAAATCGCTAGAGGTGAGAATGGAACGGGCAGCACTTCTAAGACTTCCCTTCTGGAACCTATGTCTAGTCCAGCTCCTCTGAAGGGCGACCCTCGTGTGCCTGCGACTCATCTCTGTAAAGCGCCCCTCGTGTGCCTGCGACTCGCCTCTGTAAAGCGCCTCTGGCCTCTGTTCGTAATCTCACCACAGTCCAGAGCAGAAGAAAGTTCTTGCCTTTATGGCCTTCGAGAGTTCCCGCCTGACCATTGGCCTGCGCCTCTCCTAATGTCTCCACTGTGTGTCTCAGCATTCCTGCCCGACACCCTCTATCCCTCAGGCACGTGGGACCCCCACCCACTCCTCTCGGTCTAGTTGTTTTAGTTGAACCACATGCACTAACAAGCGAGCTGTGAAGAGTGTTTCTACCTGCTCCTGATGGGAGGATGCTATACCTTTGCCAGCATTTTCTGAAAACCTTTAGAGCTCCCAGCCAGCCAGACACGGACCCTGCCCTTTCCTGTTTCAAAGGCCAACTCCACCCGCCTGAGCTGCCCACTCAGTTTGTTTCCCGTTAGAGGGACACCCTCAGCTCTCAGCTCTTTTAAACAGCAAAGATGACAGGCATGTCCTGAATAATTGAACTCAAATGACCTTTCCTCTTTATTTTTCCAGACCGTTCCCTGGTTAGTCAGCACTCAGGTCTTTCTAAGGGGAGAGCATTCTCCATAGACCCCTAATTACGTATTTACAGCCCTTGGTGTTTCCTTTTGCAATAACATTTAGTAGGGTCTTTTTTTTGTTATAGAAAACATGAAAAGCAAAAGGCATTTCATAATCACCAGTTAGTTACCTTTGGCGTTTTCAAAATTAAAGCACATAGAAAGTTCAAACAGTTTAGAAAAGTATAAAATTCCATTTACTACCTCTGTAGTCACTTACCCAAAGATAATTACTGCTACTGTTTTCTTGTGAATCGGGAAAGGAAAGTTTGTCAGTATACATGCATACTTCCACACTGCTGCTCTGTGTAGCACTGATTCATTATCATGCTATTTGACTCTGAAATATTTCCTACAAAATTATTGATGTGCATATGCCAATCCATAATAATTCACTCTTACTTTGCCCATCGTAGGGATATCTTACGCACTCAGCCAGTCGGAAGAGTCACTATGTACATTACATGCTCAGCTGATGAGCGTTAGTTTCCCGTTCAGAAAAGCTCTCCTCCAGTGAGTGCTTTCTCACGTAATGCCAAATTGACTGAGTTCCACAGAGTGTTTGCTTACTTCCTGTGCCCCTTTTTCCTACCATTTAGTTTGTGTTTTGGCCAACAGTTTTGATCTAGAATGGATGACAAAGCTGTACAGGTATTCTGCTGGACCTGCCGCAAAGACGTGAAAGAAGAACGTCCTGCTAGTGGTACAATTCCGCTTTACAGGAGTTCTTGCCCTTTTCAAGTCAATAGCTGAGGACAGAAGGAATAAGGAACAGGGACTGTACTGTTCAATATTGTACTGGAGGTTACAGCCAGGGTGGTTAGGCAAAAAAGTGAACTACAAGGCATCCAGATTGGAAAGGAAGAAGTAAAACTGTCTCTATTTGTAGACATGATCTTATGTGGAGTAAATCCTAAGTAATCCTCCAAAAAAATAATTAGAGCTAATGAACTTCAGTAAAGTTGTGAGATATAGGATCAACATACAGAAGTTAGCTGTATTTCTATACACTAAGAATAATCTGAAAATTAAATTAAGAAAAATTCATTTATATCACTTGAACCTAACCTGGGAGGCGGAAGTTGCAGTGAGCCAGGGTCGTGCCATTGCACTCCAGCCTGGGGGACACAGTAAGACTCTGTCCCCCCAAAAAAAATCATTTACAGTAGCATCAAAGATAATAACATATTGAGATTCAAAGTGGATCAAATACTCGAATATAAAAGCTAAAATTATAAAACACGTAGAAAAGATGTAGACGTAAATCTTCATGATCTTGGATTAGGCAATAGTTTCTTACATGCTAGACGCTGAAAGCGTAAGCAACCAAAGGGGAAAAGAATCAGTAGATTGGACTGCATCAAAATTAAAAACTTTTGTGTGACAGACAACCCCATCAAGAAAATAAAAAGACAACCTACAGAATGGGAGGTAATATTTGCACATCATATATCTGATAAGGGACTTGTATTCAGAATACATAAAGAACTCTTACAACTCAACGATAAAAAGACAAATGACCCAGTTAGAAAATGGTCAATCTGGGCCGGGTGTGGTGGCTCACGCCTGTAATCCCAGCACTTCGGGAGGCCGAGGTGGGTGGATCACTTAAGGTCAGGTGTTTGAGACCCAGCCTGGCCAACATGGTGAAACCCCATCTCTACTGAAAACACAAAAATTATCCAGGTGTGGTGACATGCACCTGTAAATCTCAGCTACTCAGGAGGCTGAGGCAGGAGAATTGTTTGAATCCGGGAGGTGGAGGTTGCAGTGAGCTGAGATCATGCCCCTGCACTCCAGCCTAGGCAACAGAGTGAGACCCTATCTCAAAAAATAATAATAAAATAAAAAATAAAAAAAAAGATCAATCTGTCTGGGTGCGGTGTCTCATACCTATAACCCTAACACTTTGGGAGGCTGAGATCGGCATATCACTTAAGGTCAGCAATTCGAGACCAGCCTGGCCAACATGGTGAAACCCCATCTCCACAAAAAATTAGCACGGCATGGTGGCGCGCACCCGTAATCCCGGCTACTCGGGAGGCTGAGGCAGGAGAATCACTTGAACCCGAGAGGCGGAGATTGCAGTGAGCCGAGATTGCGCCACTGTTGCCTGGGCAACAGAGCAAGACTCCATCTCAAAAAAAAAGGTCAGTCTAAGCTGACATTTCTCCAAAGAAGATATACAGATGTCCAATGAGCACATAAGATGTTCAACATTATTGGCTCTCAGGAAATACAAATCACAGCCACAATGAGATACCACTTCATACCTACTAGGATGGCTACAGTGAAAAAGATAATAAATATTAGTGTGGACTTGGAAAAATTGGAACCTGTGTACACTGTTGGTGAAATGGTACAGCTGCTGTGGAAAACAGCCTGGCAGTTCCTCAAAAGCTTGAGCACAGACTGACCGTATAACCCTGCAATTCCATTCCTAGCTAAATAACCAAAAGAATGAACTCATACACAAATGTTGATGACAGTATTATTCATCACAGCCCAAAATGAAAACAACCCAAATGTCCATCAACAGATGAATGGATGATCAAAATGTGTTACATCCATACAGTGGAATATTAATCAGCCATAAAAAGGGACAGAGCACTGATACTTGCTACAGCATGGATGAACCTTGAAAACATGCTCAGCGGAAAAAGCTGGACACAAAAGGCCACGTACGGTATGATTTCATTTATGTGGACTGTCCACAACAGGCAAATCCATAGAGACAAGAAGTAGATTTTTTATTTTTATTTTTTATTTTCAGAAAGGGTCTCACCCTGTCCCCGAGGCTGGAGTGCTGTGGCACAATCATGGCTCACTGCAGCCTTAACCTACCAGGCTCAAGCAGTCCTCCCACCTTGATCTCCCAAATTAATCTTGACCATTAATCTCTAGATTAATGGTCAAGGCCTGGGTGGAGGTGGGAAGGAGATTGGGGAGTGACTGCCAGTGTGTATTCAGTTTCTTTTTAGGGTGATTAAAATATTCTAATGTTGATTATGTTCTAAAGTTTATTGCACATAATCAACTTATGTGCAAGTCATAAGGTTGCACAACCTTATGACTATACTAAAAACCACTATATGTGAATTACATCTCAATTTTTTTTATTTTTATTTTTTGAGACGGAGTCTCGCTCTGTCGCCCAGGCTGGAGTGCAGTGGCGCGATCTCGGCTCACTGCAAGCTCCGCCTCCCGGGTTCACACCATTCTCCTGCCTCAGCCTCCCGAGTAGCTGGGACTACAGGCGCCGCCACCACGCCCGGATAATTTTTTGTATTTTTAGTAGAGATGGGGTTTCACCGTGTTAGCCAGGATGGTCTCGATCTCCTGATCTCATGATCTGCCCGCCTCGGCCTCCCAAAGTGCTGGGATTACAGGCGCGAGCCACTGCGCCCAGCCTCAATTTTTTTTAAAAAAGGGAGAGACTGATGGAAATCATTTGATGTTCTCTGCTGTCTCACAACACCCTGGTAGCCTGGTGGGGTTGATCAGCAATTGTCTGGAGGAGACATGGAAAAAGAAATTAGGGCAGGAGGCAACTGGTGACCTCCGAGGTTTGGATAAGACCCGTGGGGCCATTTCCAGCGCTGGATAGATGGAAGACATTTCCACAGGGTCTGTGATGTAACGACCCCATGGAATGGTAATTCACTCCCAAGAAAGCATCCCTCAAGCACAAGTGTGTACACACACGACTGTGTGTTTCATCCACGCCATGCTATACCTCCCAAAGTTAATTCTGTCTCACAATATATGTTTAATACAATTCAGTTAAGCGTCCTCTAAACAATGCATTTAATTTAGTTTTTTGTTTTTATTTTTTTAATCAAAACCACACTTGATGCTGATGTAGCAAGGCCAAAGCTGTGTAGCAAACCTCTTGACTTAGTAGTAGAATCCTGGCTAGTGTTCTGTTATCAACACAGCGAATTCTTTGCTTTTTTAACTGCTGTGGGTATTCCCAGATATGAATGTTCCATTAGTAACCATCAAACATTTGTTAACCATTGGGCGTCATCATGGTCATTTCTAGTGTTTTGCTTTGGCGAACAATGCTGTGGTGAATGGTCTCACACTTACTGTTAGATGCACTGTGTGAGAAACAGAAGGCCCAAAGAGCACACTGTTGCCGGAAGACTGAGAAGAGAGCTCCTCTCCGGAGGACTTGTCCTCTTGTGCATCCTGGTATGTGCTGGGCTGAAAACCAGGCAAGCCCTCCACCCCGCCGCTGCCGCCCCCATGCCTGGGGCCGTGCTGTCCTCCACTGAGGAGGGAAAAGTCCTTCTCAGGCTCCCACGGGCCATCTGCTCCTCTCTGAGTCATCGGATGAGGCGATCCTCCCCATTACCTCAGCACATAGCGCTGCACATGCTGTTGGTGTTCAAAACGGGCTTCGAGCCTCCTCTTGTAAAATGAAGCCGATGTTTGTCTCATTTGCCTCTTTCCGGAAGAAGTCGTGATTTTTTTTTTTATGCAATACAGAAAAAGTTTTCCATTTTTATTCTTTCTGCTTTTGCTTCCAGTAATTTTCAGGTTCTCTGTATTCCTGTGTTCTGAATGTGTATGGCAGAGCAGCAGCCTGAGTTACGGCTGAGTCACTGTGATCACCTTAACCCTGATCGATGCACCCAGCTTATGAGGAGACCGGTCTCAGCACATTGCACGACTCTCCCCCGCCCCAAACAGAACCCTGTGAAAAGTACAGTCAAGCCTTGAACTGCTTGGATCCTATACTCAAAGTTAATTCTATCTCACAATATATGTTTAATACAATTCAGTTAAGCTTCCTCTAAATAATTCATTTAGTTTAGTTTTTTAAAAAAATCAAAACCGGCTGGGCGCGGTGGCTCAAGCCTGTAATCCCAGCACTTTGGGAGGCCGAGACGGGCGGATCACGAGGTCAGGAGATCAAGACCATCCTGGCTAACACGGTGAAACCCCGTCTCTACTAAAAAAAATACAAAAAACTAGCCGGGCGAGGTGGCGAGTGCCTGTAGTCCCAGCTACTCGGGAGGCTGAGGCAGGAGAATGGCGTGAACCCGGGAGGCGGAGCTTGCAGTGAGCTGAGATCCGGCCACTGCACTCCAGCCTGGGCGACAGAGCGAGACTCCGTCTCAAAAAAAAAAAAAACCACACTTGAGGCTGATTTAGCAAGGCCAAAGCTGTGTAGCAAACCTCTTGACTCTACTGAATGGATGAATAATGTTTTTCTTCATATGCTTTAACTTAAATATATTCTGGGCTATACAGTCTCATTTTTTTTTTTTTTTTTTTTTTTTTTTTTT
>NW_016805186.1:2568956-2587852 GCF_001698545.2 Rhinopithecus bieti | reverse complement strand
TTTTTTTTTTTTTTTTTTTTTTTTTTTGTGAGATGGAGTCTGGCTCTGTCACCCGGGCTGGAGTGCAGTGGCCAATCTCAGCTCACTGCAAACCCTGCCTCCCAGGTTCACGCCATTCTCCTGCCTCAGCCTCCGGAGTAGCTGGGACTACAGGCGCCGGCCCCCACGCCCGGCTAATTTTTTTTTGTAATTTTAGTAGAGACGGGGTTTCACCATGTTAGCAGGGATGGTCTCAATCTCCTGACCTCGTGATCCACCTGCCTTGGCCTCCCAAAGTGCTGGGATTGCAGGCGTGAGCCACCGCGCCCGGCCTTTTGTTATTCTTTTAAGAGATGGGTCTCTCTCTGTTGCCCAGGCTAGAGTGCAGTGGTACAATCAAAGTTCACTGCAGCCTCGAACTCCTGGGCTCGGTGATCCTCCCACATCAGCCTCCTGAGTAGCTGGGACTACAGATGAGCACTACTACATCCTCGCTTTGTTGCCCAGGCTGGTCTCGAACTCCTGGCCTCAAGGGATCCTCCTGCCTTGGCCTCCCGAAATGCTGAGATTACAGGCTTGGGCCCCTGCACCTGGCCCCATATTTCATTTTTACATTCTGTGTGATACACATGGCCGTTCTACCCTTCCAAGTCCCATGCATTTTTCCTCCCTAATAACATTATTTGAGTGCTTTCAATATGCCAAACACTGTCCTAAGCATTCTACATACATTATCTCATTTGATCCCAAAATGGCCTTGTGAGGGAAGTGCTGTACCATAGTGCCATTTTCCTCCCCGTTTGATAGAGGAGGAAGCAGGAGCGTGGAGATAGTAAAAAGGTGGCCTTGTCTGCACGGCAGGTAAGCAGCAGCACTGGGGTGAAAGCCGAGGCACATATGACCCCAGAGCCCAGCTCCTAACTGCTCCTCTCCACATCACCTACCCCCATGGGATTCCCATTACATCTGCATTCCTCCTGTTGATCCAGCCCAGCCTTGTGCTTACTATGTTGGAAGCCACAGCAGTCACCTCCTGCCACGTGTTGACTTTACAGAAAATTAAATATACTAAATAGTTTTCATAGGCAAACAGTTAATTTTTTAAAAACTCTTTCTCTCTATTAGATATTTTCTTCTTATTCATTGGACCCTCAGTTCAGCCTGTGGTTGCTGTGCTTGACTGTGGATGCTGTCAGTCAACCAGGTAGACTCCCAGCTGTAGCTCACAGGCAAATCTGTTAAGCCAATAAATCAGCATTCCTTGGGCACAGCCCTAAGGACCTCTGTCCAGGTTATAGCAAATAATTAATCAACACCCTTGGGGTTCTGTTTTTTAGCCTTCTATAAAGCCATGAAACAACTACCACATGCTCACCGTTGCATGCTTGCCACCACATGCATTCTACTAACTGCCTTGCAGAAGTCAGGATCCCCCAGTGAATTTCTGGAATTGGCCCTCAGGATCCCATTCTAACTCCTGCAGTTCATCATTTTCTCTTTTAAGTGCTCATATTAAACTCTGTTCAATAATGTCATCACACATTTGGCCCCTCCCCCCATCTCTTATCTTTGCAGATCAGAATAGCTGTCTACCTCCTTCAGCTTCCTTCTCATTGTCTGTGTGAATTGATCCCCCCCAGAGATCTGGGTTCACGTATATCACAGGTGGACGCTTTCAGAGCTAGAGCCTGTCCCTCGCCTGGACTTGGAACGGGAACTCCTTTAGAGGGTGAAGGAGCCCTGTCTACCAGGAGCCCTGTCTACCAGCACCGGGCAGCAGTCCCCGCGCAGCAGGGCTCGTTCTACCATGAGTAGCTTGAAAATCATTCTCCTTGGCAGGAAAGTTGAATCAAAATGGGAGTTGAGTCATTCTGTTCTTTCTGCCACCTCTTGGCACCTGGTCTTCCTTAGGCTCCCAACTTCACCTCCAAAGCCTTTTTTTTTTGTCCTGGGCCTTCTCCACTAGCTCGTCCTGAAGTTTTACCTTCTTGGCAGTCATTTTACAGCCTCCCAGCTCTCTTTATGTAGTATGGGTTTTTCCTTTCTCCAGCGTCCTGTTCAACTATTGTCCGTGTTCTCTGAAAACCACCCTTAGCAGAAACCACCTGTGCAGTCACATGGGTGTCTTGGCTCTCCATTTTGCTCTGTCTCTTTTGAGAATGTGTCCAGATCATCGCTTGTTGTGTTGAATGAGGCAGTGTAGCACTCAGACCATTGCATTGATTGGCTTCTTATTTTTTCTCCATGTGGTGTTTTGCTTCTCAGAAAGGAATATCTGATACATGGGCAGTCAAGACCTGAGGACATTTTTGGTTTTGTGTTGATACTCATTGCTTTTCTGAGTTTCATCTTTGATTTTCCTACCCTGATTATTAAAATGTGTGGAGTTTGTTTGCATTTGCCACAGTTCTGCTAACTAGAGAGTTTCTCCTTATCACCTTCATTAGCAGCTGACCTGGGACCCTGAGACATCTATCGGTACCCACCCCCAGGTCCTTCCACTATCAGGAGGACAGAATAAACCTTCTTTATGTTCCTGTGGCTCCTCAGAGGGGTCCTCCTTCTGTCTTAAATCATCTTAGCAATTGCCTTTTTCAACAGCAGAGGAACATCTTTCTGTGTCTGCTGCAGGCTGATGGTCCTCGTGGGGAAGCTCTTCCTGCTGGGTAGCTGTTCAATCCATTTTGAAAAGCATACAGACAGCCACATCTGCCAAACACCAGCGGCGTTGACACAATACAGATTTATCAGTTAAAGGTTTATCCACAACCTTTTGGTAGCACGGCAAATGCTAGTCAGTGGCAAGTGTTCATTATTCACAGTTTATAGATAGGAAAATTGCCACCGAAAACAGTGAAGAGAGAATCCCTGTGCTTTCATCATTCTGCCTTCACTTTTTACCAAGAGGTGTTTACGTGGCGCGGCGCAGACCCAGGGGATGAGTGTGGAGGGACGATGCCCGGACCTAGCTTCGTAGTACTTTACCTGGCTCTTGAAATTTGTTGTGTCTTTTGTTTATTTTCTGATGGTGATGAGTCAGGGAGCTTAAAGACCAGCCCTTGAAGGGTTTGCATTCAGAATCAGTGATCTCACCAAGGGAGAGGATAGGCTGCATTTGTGTGTGGTGTCTTTGAAACCTTTTCATTTTGGAATAGGTCTAGACTCCCAAGGAGTGACTGTCGTAGTAGAGCGAGTTCCTGTGTCTCTCCCCAGCCCTCCCCCACGGCACCCTGTCTCTTCATGTCTTTGCCTGTCAGAGGAAGGTTCAGTTGATGCTACTGGAGCCTCAGTCAGAACACAGAACACAGAAAATAGCCGCATTTCCACCGAGCTACTGCATGCCAGGAGGAGCTCTGGCCGAGTGCTCCGGTGCCACTCAGCCCTGGGAGCTGCCCCAGTGACTCTTACTGTCCCCTTTTCACAGATAAGGGAGCTGGGCTGCATGGGGCTCGTGCTCAAGGTCACGTGGCAGTGGAGAGCCGTGGGTCCAAGCCCTCACCCAGTGTGTCGTGCTGCCTCCCCTGCGGGTCTCACCTGTGCATCTGGGGCTCAGATGTGCACTGTCAGGCCAGTCTCTACCCAAGGGTCAGATTTCACCTCCTCCATTGTTGCAGGGTGAGTGAGGCCCTGTTCTCAAAGCTGTCAAACCTGGTGGGGCAGCTGCGACTAACAGAAACACTGAGATGTTGAAATGCTCATTCATTCCCTTCTGTCTCATTTCTGGTGTGCTTAGTCCCTGGCTCAGGCCTGGCAGCAGCAAGTTTACAGATGAAGACTCTCTGGTAACGCTCATGCTGACTGCCGGGAGCGTGCGAGGAAGAGAGTACTGCTGGATGGCCCGTCTGGGCGGGGGCAGAGCAGCGGGTGGGTGTTCAGACCCAGCTGACATGCCAGAGGACTGTTCAGAGGCATTTTCCCAAATCCCACCCTGGGGGTTATCCTGCAGGATTGGACCTTTCTTCAGGAGGCCCGATTCCAAATCAAATCATTATATACCAAATATCACTGCCACCTGCCCACTCTTTAAATATCCACATCGCCTCTGTGGTTGCGGTGGAAAAGGAAGGCGTGGGGAAGGGAAAGGGCACGTCAATCTCAGTTGTTGCATTTGGTGCCAGGTACAACAGAAGCCAAGGGCGTTTGAGCCCAGACGACCTTGGTAACTTGATCTCTCCCATTCCATGTATTCCAGCCAAAGAAATAAACACCAGAGTGTAATGTCTAAGAGATACTGAACACTCTTGCTTTCTGGAATGCTTCCACGACCTGAGCCTCACTGCAGACTTCACAGGTGAGGAAGCTGAGCCTCAGAGAGGGCAAGCCATTTGTCTAAGGTTCTCCAGATAGTACTTGGCACAGCCAAGATGGGGACCTGGATCTTGGGGAGGCCCCAGAGTGTAGCAAGGACTTCGGTGTTCTGTGGACCTGGTTCTTGCCTCGACTCTGCCACTAACCAGTTTTGTGGTCTTCTCTAGGTCTCACTTTCTTTAGCTTTTAAATGGGTGTATAATCAGGATCTGGTCTCATCAGAATCTTATGAGGGAAGAGGGTGTGATGCATAATAAGAAGAGCTTGGCAGAGTACCTGGCACAGAGGAGAGCTAGGAAACGTTAGCTGTTAGTACTAGTCCAGTTAGAAACAAATCTGGCTACAATTATTGCAGCAATAAAGCAATGGTTGACTTAAACAAATGGTAGTTACATTTCATACACAGTAAAAAGTCAGAAGGCAGGCAGCCCCAGGCTGGCCACAGCAGAACGATGCTATTAAAGGCTGTTTGGCTTCCTTCAGTCCATTCTGCTCTCCACAGAGTGCTGGTTTGCTGCCTCGTGGTTGCAAGATGGCCGTCCCAGCTCCATCCGCCCTGCCTGTGGTGGAAGGGGTGTGGTAGCAGTTACATTTCCCCCTTCGTCAGGAAAGCAAAAGCTTTGCCAGAACCCCCCCAGCACGCAGTCCCAGCAGACATCTGCTTTTGTCTTTTTGGCCTGGACTAAGGGCCCTGGCTGTCCACAGCTGCAAGGGCCACTTAGAAAATGAGCTCATGTAAACGACTAGTTAATGGGTGCAGCACACCAACAGGGCACATGTATGCCTATGTAACAAACCTGCACGTTGTGCACATGTACCCTAGAACTTAAAGTATAATCATAAAAAAAAGAATTAAATAGGAAATGAGCATTAGCTTTTCAGATTCAGTCATACAAGTGGCAAGGAAGAAGGCAAATGAGAATGGGAGGAGACCGATCAGTTGGATTTGCCGCAGTCCTTCCTGCCTCATGTTGTCATATAAAAAATGTTTTTTCGTTGGTCCTCAGGTGCGTTGGGCTTAGTTCATCCTAGGCGTGTGCTCGCGGCACAAGAGTGGCTAGACTGACTGCCTTTCCTGCTCACAAGTGTGTGCTGTACGTGCATCTCTTCAGTTTCTACATGAAGCGTAACATAATGCATTAAAGTGCACAAGTCTCTGCTAGATGCCTCGAAGGATTTTTATGATTTATCCCCATGAAAGTACATTCAGATCAATCTATAGAATGTTCCCAGCATCTCAGAAACCTTCCCGTTTCTCTGCTCTCTGTCAGTACTCCCTCCCAAGATGACCATTATTCTGATCTCGGTCCCCATAGGTCAGTTTTGCCTGTTCTTGGATTCCATTGACATGGACTTGTACGTTTGTATGTGCGCTTCGTGGGCCTGCCTCCTTCGACTGACCTGAGAGAGTTGTCTGTGTCTCTGCGTGTGGCCGTAGCTCATTTGCTCTCTCCTGAACTCTGTCTCTCTACCCAGACCTGGTGTTCATAGCGTTGTGAGAACCAGAGTAACACAGAGATGGAAGTTTCCTGCTTCCATTCACGGAGTGTCTTTTCCTCCTAGAAACCACCCTCTGATTTCTTGCAGAGCTTGCCTGTGCCCTGCCCTCTCCACACCAAGCTGCTATCAGAGGAATCTCTTGTATGTTGGCTCTGAATGCTGTCAGCAGGAAGAATTTTCTTGAGCACTTCTTCATTTGGAGAGGATGGAGGAAGAGAGAGAGGGATGCTTTTGGGAAGGACATTTTTAGGCAAAGGAAAAAACAGCAACTGAAGGCGTCATTGGGAACTGGAGCCTGGAAGCCAGCCTTCTGAGCAGAGATTTACATCATTCTTCTGCGTTCCTCCCCTTCGAGCAGCGTCAATTCAGGGCTCAAGGGCAAAAAAGACACGCGGCAACTCTGCCCGTGTTGGGGCTGGGCAGCCTAGTCTGAGTCCAGACTGACGCTTGAGAAGTCTTCTTCCCCAGACAGTGGCTGATGGGCTTTCCTTATCGAGGCTAGTGTGGCTTTCTTACAAAAACACTGCATGGCAGGACAAACCTGAGAGCAGTGAAAAAAGCTGATTCTTTTCAGGGGAGTCTTAAACGAAGATGAAATGGATTAGTTATTCTTACAAGTGTGGGCATGTAGGTAAGTCAGGGATCAAGTAGAAAAGTGGAAAGTATGCAGTTAGCTCTGATGGTTTTCATCATCATCTTTCCTTTAGGTATCTGCTGATTCTGTGCCTTGTGTCTGCCGGGATAATGTCCCAGAATATTCAGTTAAGACCTAATCAGGGATCCTGTGTGCTCAAATGGAATAGTTTGTTAAGTTTAGTAGGTAATTTCTGTATCCCCGGCCCTTGCTAGGGGCTTTGCAATGTATTATTTCAATTATTCTCTGCAGGATCTGGGAAGGTGGGTAGGATTATTCCCATTTCGCACGTGAGTAGATGAAGGTTAGTAAGGAACGGGTAGGAAGAAGTAAGGCTGCTAGTCTAAACTAGGTCTCGTATTCCAAAGGCCGCGTACCTTCTGCACCACCACGCTACCTTTTAAAATAACCCCTTGCTTTTCTGATGCACCAACCCTCTCGTGGTTCCTTGGCTTCCTTCGCCTCAACACAGCGCTCCTCAGTGTTGATCCAGTGAGTGGCCGGTTCTAGAACATCCGAAAGCTGTAAATACCTCCTCACTTATTTTGATTTTAGCTAGCTGTTGAAGCTATACTGTAACACTGCACACATCTTTGCTAGATGGCTCAAAGGATCTGTTGTATTTTATTTAACATATTTAAAATGTTAAAGCCATAGAGCATAGTGGAAAAGATCTTCACAGATAATGAGTCACTGGTTTCAGTCCTAATGTCACTACAAATCAAAACAAGACATAAGGCTGGACGCGGTGGCTCACGCCGGTAATCCCAGCACTTTGGGAGGCCGAGGTGGACGCATGGCTTGAGCTCAGGAGTTCGAGACCAGCCTGGCCAACATGGCGAAACCCCATCTCTACAAAAAATACAAAAATTAGCTGGGTACAGTGGTGGGCTCCTGTAATCCCAGCTACTTGGGAGGTTGAAGCAGGAGGATCATTGGAGCTCAGGAGGCAGAGGTTGCAGTGGGCCAAGATCGCACCATTGCACTCCAGTCTGGTTGATGGGAGTGAAACCCTGACTCGAAGAAAAAAAAAAAAAAGGCATAAGACTTTGAGTGGACCATGACTGTCCAGTCCAGTCTTTTAGCTTCCCTGGGCCACACTGGAAGAAGAAGAATTGTCTTGGGCCATATATAAAATACACTAACACTAACGACAGCTGATAAGCTAAGAAAAAAAATCGCAAAAAAATCTCGTAATGTTTTAAGAAAGTTTATGAATTTGTGCTGGGCTGCGTTCAAAATCATCTTGGGCGACATGTGGCCCACGCGTGGGCTGTGGGTTGGACAAACTTAGTGTAGACCTAACGTCTGTGTGCCTCAGTTTACCTCATGTGTGAAATGAGGAAGTTGAAGTATGTGATTATTGATGTCCCCACGTGTTCTAAAAACATGAGCTTCTGTGACCTGTTTGTTTTTGTAATTCTAATATGGATAGAAAGTACAAATATTTATTAAAGGAGCCTTAATTACTAAATGCAAATCCAGAGAAGTGGATAACATTGAGGCTTTCAAAATTTTTTGAAAGAGATATAAGTTCTTTACTTTTCCAAGTAAAGCTTCATTTTCCATTACATTTCCCAGTCTGTCATCAAAAAAGGGTATATGTTCTTAGATAATTCATGGTGGAGCTGAGATCCCTTGAGGGTCTGGCAGGCTTTAATTTTGGATACATTGTTGTAAAATATTTGTCAGTAGCCAACTTCAGGTTCCCAACCCAAATATAAATCCCTTCTTATTCGGTAGATGAGTATGTCATACAAACTGTTCTAAATTATACCTGGTACTGTTGAATAGTATCAGGGTGATATTGAGCAACTCTGAAAATAAGAAATAAGATGCTCTTATGGTGTAATTACTTAAGAATGTGCTATACTTAAATAAACTGTTACTGAATCATTTTAGACCCAGTAAAGACAAAACTGGCCACACAAGTGACTCAGGAGCATCTGTTATCAAGCATGGACTCAATCCGGAGAAGATCTTCATGCAGGTGCATTATTTAAAGGTAAGCACATCTCAGTTGCAGAAGCCAGTTGTTGTGGTGCAGCGCTTTTTAGGCTATCCAATTAAACGATAATGATGAGTGACATGACTGAGGCGAAAATACTGTAATGATATCTGAGGGTTCAGTAATTAAAGCACTTCATGCCCCCAAAAGGAGACCGTGTTAGGAAAGACTGAATGAAAAAAGGCTGAAATATTCCCTGCCCTGTACCTCTGTTCTGCCTGCCTGAGGAGCAGAACTCTCACATTGCTGTCAGGTTCCAACTGAAAGACATGGGTGAGAAGAAAGTGTTTTCTGTTGTAAAGACCTTTTCTGGTAGCTGGAGTAGAGAAGAGCTGGGTCTCTCTTCTCTTTTCGTCTGCGTTGGACAACGAGGCTTCATGTGAACCAAGTCCAAGCAGAAAGGAGTTGAGAACTAATTAATTTCCAAGCCAAGCCTTCCTGGTGAAAATGGAAAGGGCAGCCAGGGATAGGTAGGACAGCACATTCTAGGTGCACAAGTGACTGTGGGTTAGGTAGGGCTGACTATGTAACCATTTTTTTATGAACTCATGGCAGGCCTCCTTTTCTGTCTCTTCTTTCTGTCTTCTAGGGCTACTTCCTTCTTCGGTTTCTTGCCGAAAGACTTGGAGATGAAACCTATTTTTCATTTTTAAGAAAATTTGTGCACGCATTTCATGGACAGCTGATTCTTTCCCAGGTAATTTGTGGATCCTCATGAGTCCGTGATGTATAATTGGAGGGGGTATGGCACGTGAAGATTAGATTATGCCAGTAGGAAAGAGTAGGGAAAAGGTTTCCCATGTAATGCAGTGGGAAAAACAGGAAGTTAATGAAATGGACACAAAGAAAGTGGTTGCTTTAGGGAGGGTGATCTCTCTGTCGTTCTGAAATAAACTGTAACCCAAAGCTGCCTCGTACACAGCGACGTGGATAGTTTGAGTGACCTTAGACACAAAAACGAAACACTCCTGCCGTCGCCTTTACCTGGACTTCTCTTTGGAAGATGCCACCTTCTTACCTTCTAGTTTCAGTTTGAGTGCCACAGCCTCCACGTCAGCCGGCTAAACAGACCTGCAGCCAGGCCCACGCGTGCCACCCCTTTGCCTTCCATTGCCCTCACTGTCATTGCCGTTGTCTGCGGTGATATTTTCATTAGGGGGCTATTTGTTTCTTTTCTCTCTCCTCCACTCTACGTATATGCCCAACAAGGCCAGACCATTTCTATTTCACCAGTACTTAGCACGTGATTGGCACACAGTAGGTACTCCATAAATATCTGATCAATAGATTAATAACAAGATACACTGAAATATGCAGACAGCCTGGCTACAAAACTATCAGAGAGAGGCCCTGTCAGCTTATCTGGGTATGGGGCCAAGCAGCACGTAGCAAGGAAGTTAACAAGGAGTGGCAGGCTCTGAAAAATGACTCTCATAAGTAATCGAAAATAGGTGATGCATCCCCAGCATGGGTTGGACTGGTGGGGCTTTTTCATGTTTGATAATTGTGCTCATATACAGCTGCGAGTCCCATTATCTGCAACGTTAGATGTAAAGGATGTGCACGTGTAGTTTGAACGCAGGTGGAAGAATCACATGAGTGTAGCAAGACCGGACAGCTGTTCCTCTGTGTTCTTTTTATTCTTGTATTGGGTGTGGGGAAAATCCTCCCAAGCATATATTTGGAAAGGCAATTCGAAAACTGGTTCAAAAGTCTTACGTGCTTGGTTGACAGGTTAGTACAAATTCCTGCTGCTTGAAGCCACGTCTCACCAAGAGACTGCAGTGTCAAATACGTGCATTGTATTTACCATGGCTTTGGAGGTTTTGATTTTCACTTTCCATGGACTCTTACTGCTCTCTGAACCAAACCGTTCAGTTCCTCATTTGCTTCTCTCTTTTTTTGTTGTTTTTTGTTGTTGGAGACAGATTCGCACTCTGTCGCCCAGGCTGGAGTGCAGCGGTGTGATCTCAGCTCACTGCAACCTCCACTTCCTGGATTCAAGCGATTCTCCCACCTCAGCCTCCCGAGTAGCTGGGATTACAGGCGTGCACCACTATGCCCAGCTAATTTTTGTGTTTCTAGTAGAGATGGGGTTTCACCATGTTGGCCAGGCTGGTCTCGAACTCCTGACCTCAGGTGATCTGCCCGCCTCGGCCTCCCAAAGTCCTGGGATTACAGGTGTGAGCCACCGCACCCAGCCTGTTTATCTCTTTTGAACAACTTCATTGTTTCTTCATAGCAACTTTATTGAGATAAAATTCACATACCATAAAGTTAACCCTGTGAAAGTCTACAAGTCAGTGGTTTTTGGTATGTTCACAAGATTGTTCAGCCATCATCATTATCTAATTTTAGTACATATTCACCAAACCCAGAAGAAATCATTAGCAGTCATTTCCCCACTTCTACTCCCCTAGCCCCACAGAACCACTAACCTGCTTTCTGTCTCTATGAATTGGCCTGTTCTGGACATTTCACATAAAATAATCATATGCTTTGACCTTTTGTGTCTGGCTTTCTTAACATAATGTTTTCAAGGTTCATGTAGCATGTATCAGTACTTCCTTTTTTTAATTTTAATTTTCATTTAATTGTGATAAAATATACAAAACAAAATTTACCATTTTAGCCATTTTTAAGTTCACAGTTCAGTGGCATTAAGTACATTCATATTTTTGTGCAATCATTACCACCGTCCATCTCCCGTACTGTTAATATTTCATCACGATAGCCCTCCATTCTTTCCTCCCCCAGCCCCGGCAGCCACCATTCTACTTTCTGTCTGTGTGAGTTTGACTCCTCTGGGCACCTCATGTAAGTGGAGCCACACAGTGTCTGTCCTTTTGTGTGTGGCTGACTTCACGTAGCACGATGTCTTCAGGAGGCACCAGGTTGCACATGTGCCAGAACTTCTTCCCTTCTTCAAGCTGAATGCTCCATTGCATGCATATACCACGTTTTGTTCACCCGTTAATTCCTTCATGAGCATTTGCATTTTTTTCATCTTTTGGCCATTGTGCATAATGCCGCTATGACCATTAGTGTATAAAGTATCTGTTCAAGTCCCTGCTTTCAGTTATTTTCAGTATACACCCAGAAGTGGAATTGCTGGCTTATACAATAATTCTATGTTTAGCTTTTTGAAGCATTGCCATACTGTTTCCATATTGACGGTGCCATTTTACATTCCCACCAGAAATGCACAAGGCTTCCAGTTTCTTCACACACTTGCCAACACCTAATGCCCTCTGGATTTTTTTATTATTGCCATCCGAGTGGGTGTGAAATTATAGCTCATGATGGTTTTGATTTGCATTCTGTGATGGCTAATGATTTTGAGCATTTTTTATGTGCTTATGTGCCATTTGTTCTTTGGAGAAATGTTTGTTCAGATTATTTGCTGATTTTAAAATTTTGATTATTTGTCTCTTATTCTTGAGTTTTCAGAGGACTTCATTTATTTTGGATGTAAGTCCCTTATCAGAGATACGATTTTCAAATATTTTGTTTTATTTTATGTTTTGTGTTTTTCCTCTCTTGATGGTGTCCTTTATAGCACAAAAGTTTTTAATTTTGATGAGTCCAATGTATCTGTTTTCTCTTTGGTTTATTGTGCTTTAAGTGTCATAACTAAGAAACTGTGGCTTAATTAAAGGTCACAAAGATTCACTCCTATGTTTTTTTTCTAAGAGTTTTATTGCATTAGCTCTTATATTTAGTTTTCTGATCCGTTTAGAATTATTTATTTATTTATTTATTTTGAGACGGAGTCTTGCTCTGTCACCCAGGCTGGAGTGCAGTGGCGCGGTCTCGGCTCACTGCAAGCTCCGCCTCCTGGATTCATGCTGTTCTCCTGCCTCAGCCTCCCGGGTAGCTGGGACTACAGGCGCCCGCCACCACGCCCGGCTAATTTTTTATATTTTTAGTAGAGACAGGGTTTCACTGTGCTAGCCAAGATGGTCTCGATCTCCCGACCTCGTGATCCGCCCGCCTCGGCCTCCCAAAGTGCTGGGATGACAGACGTGATGAATTAATTTTTATATATGTTGTGAGGATAACAGTCCAACTTCTTTTTTTTGCATGCGAATATCCAGTTGTCCCATAAACCATTTGTTAAAAAGACTGTTCTTTCCCTCCATTGAATTGCTTTGGTACCCTTGCCAAAAATTAGTTGGCCATTAATGTAAGCATTTACTTCTAGACTCCCAATTCGATTCCATTAATCATTATTTCTATTCTTGTGCTAGTATCATATTGTCTTGATTACTGTAGCTTTGTATTAAGTTTGGAAATTATTGCTTTTCCAACTGGCATATACTCATTGTAAAAAATTATAAGCAATGCAGAAAAATACAAAGAATGTGAAACATTACTCAAAATCCCACCACCCAGAAATGCCTATAATTAATATTGTGTGAATGACGTTCCAGAAATCATACTATTTATCCCTCAATGGTTATATGTTATACATGATGTCTATACATGTATCTGTGTATATATGTATATATGGTATATGCATGTGTACAGACTGACGTCACTGGACAGAAACAGTTTTATAAAAATAGGTATATATTATATGTGCGTTTTAATGAAATGTTTTAAATTTTCTCTTACTTGCATTTAATGAATGAAAAAGCAACTAAAGTGGAGATAACTTCCCAAACTTAAGATAAATGTAAGAAAGATTATTTTCTAAAAGATTTTTCTGTAGTTAAGAAACATAATTATAAAAGAATTAGGAGGTTGAAATTATTTTTTCCCTTTACTTATATATTTCATTTTTAGAAGACATCAGTTTATTCACTACTGTAAAAGATGAGGAATTGGCCGGGCACGATGGCTCATGCCTGTAATCCCAGGATTTTGGGAGGCTGAAGCAGGTGGATCATGAGGTCAGGAGTTCGAGACCAGCCTGGCTAACATGGTGAAACCCTGTCTCTACTAAAATACAAAATTAGCCAGGCATGGTGGCAGGCGCTTGTAATCCCAGCTACTCAAGAGGCTGAGGCAGGAGAATAGCTTGAACCCAGGAGGTGGAGGTTGCAGAGAGGCAAGATCATGCCATTGCACTCCAACCTGGGACAGAACAAGACTCCATCTCAGGGAAAGAAAAAAAAAAAAAAGATGAGGAATTACATAGTTATGTACTTTACTTTCCCCTTAATTCTAAATTTTCTTAATTATTATTTTATATATTAAGGTTTACTTCATTTACAAAATGTACTATGACCATAATTTTCACAGCTGTGTAATCTTGGCTTGTTAAAGGATTTCAGTATTTACCTCCAGTTATTTTACCTTTTTTTCATGAATATTTTATTTTGATTGAGCTCTTTGCTGGCTGAATTTCATTATCAAATTTGTGTTCAAGTTGCAGATTCACAGGCTTTATGATTTCTGAGTTCTTACTGCTTCAGAATGCTTGCTTGTTATCTTTATATTTGAAATATAAACTGACTGGATATAATATTCTTGGGTTATATTATCCTGCCCTCAAAACTTTCAGACATGGCTCAGCTGCTTTCTGGCATTAAATCCTGCTGTGGAAACTTTTGGAGTCAATCTACTTTTTCCCCTTTATACCTCTTAGATGACCGAAGAATTTTTTCCCTGTCTTTGAAGTTTAGTAATTTTATCAGGAAATGGCTTGGCGCCTATGGTTTTCTATCCTTTTCCCCTGGAAAATAGTGTGCATTTTAATTTTAGTCCTAAATTCTATTCTTTCTTCTTTCAGTGAGTATGTCTTCATTGTATTTTTGAATTCATTTCCCCCTTGCAGGGTTCTGGATTTCAGGGTTACCAGTTGTCCTTGTGTTATATCATCTTTGTCCTCTGCACCTGTTATTTTCCAGTTGCGTTTCTCTTTTTCTTCTTCATGACCTGTATTAATCCCAAGCAACCCCTTTATTATTAATGTTATTTTCCTTAATGTCTGTTCTTTTCCATGCTGTTTCTATTTTATTAGCGCTCCTGTACTGGTCCTTAATGTATTGCCTTTGCCATGAAATCTCTATGTTTATCTCATTTTGTTGTTTTGTCAACTTATCTCTGAGCTTTCATTTTACCAAATTTATGTTCTTATTTTTTTCTGTAGTTGTTAGTTTATTTTATAGTGGAAAGTATTCATGGAGCATTTTCTTCTATTCCTTGGATTATGTTTTCTTCAAGGCGGGATTCCTTGTCTTTTATGTGTTGTGCTGCTTTCTCTCTCTGTGTGAGTTGTTGTTGTGTTAGTTTGCATGGTTGCCATATGTTTCTTTTTGCTCATTCTCAGCTTGGGTAGCACTCTCCTGACCTTTCATTTATTCTCATATGTATTGGAACATTATCTTTGATTCCTTTTCCAACTTACCCTGTGCCTGTTTTTCTCTCCCTCTGAGCTACAGTTTGGAACTTGGATGTTATGTATAGAGGGGAGGAGGAGAGGCGCTCCGCTGGAGTTGTATACGGCCTTTGTTGGGGAAATTTGGCTGGGCTGCTCTTGAAAACTTGTTAAATGTCCCCTGCCAAGATTCTTGTGACCTAACATGGGTGTAGCTTTTTCCCACTGCGGGTGTCCCCTCAATTAATGTTGTTCCTGCAGCTTAGGTGACAGCCCTAGAACGTGAGCAGCTCCCCGGAGTCGTCCTCAGTTGTTTATTCCCCACGTTTTGCTCGTCTCTTGCCAGCAAACACTTCCAGCCCCTCCACAGGCAAACAAGAAGAAAGATAAATATATTCATGTTTTCCCCAGATGTGTGGATATTTGTGAGAATTCGCAGGGTCTGTGCGGTTCATCAGTGCTCTTACGGCTAATCATGAGGCTGGGGGTCGATGCAGAGGGAGAGTTAGAAGCTGTGTCTGAAACTTAGATTTCTTTCTTAGTTGCGTCTTTTTGAAGTTCATCCCATGAGGCTGTCCTTGTTTGAATGCTGCTGGTTAAGTTTTTAGTTACTTTAATGGTTTGTGTTTCTGTGTAAATTGCTAGTTAGTTATTGATGATGAAGGTCTATGATCCAGTTTCTTTTCCAATTTACATCTTAATCTTTTCCCTTCCAAATGCTCTCCCTGTCCAGCATTTCAATATTATCATCTTTCTTTTGTTTTTTTTTTTTTTTTTTTTGAGATGGAGTCTCACTCTGTCACCCAGGCTGGAGTGCAGTGGTGTGATCTCGGCTCACTGCAAGCTCTGCCTCCCGGGTTCCCGCCATTCTCCTGCCTCAGCCTCCCAAGTAGCTGGGACTACAGGCGCCACCACCACACCTGGCTAATTTTTTATATTTTTTTAGTAGAGACAGAGTTTCACCGTGTTAGCCAGGATGGTCTCGATCTCCTGACCTCGTGATACGCCCACCTTGGCTTCCCAAAGTGCTGGGATTACAGGCGTGAGCCACCGCGCCCGGCCAGTATTACCATCTTTCTAGCCCCGCCAAAAGCCCTCTCTTGAGTGTTAACAATGACTTCTTCCTGACTATTTCATTTCTTTTTTTTTTTTTTTTTTTTTTTGAGGCGGAGTCTCGCTCTGTCGCCCAGGCTGGAGTGCAGTGGCCAGATCTCAGCTCACTGCAAGCTCCGCCTCCCGGGTTTATGCCATTCTCCTGCGTCAGCCTCCCAAGTAGCTGGGACTACAGGCGCCGCCACCTCGCCCGGCTAGTTTTTTGTATTTTTAGTAGAGACGAGGTTTCACCGTGTTAGCCAGGATGGTCTCGATCTCCTGACCTCGTGATCCGCCCGTCTCGGCCTCCCAAAGTGCTGGGATTACAGGCCTGAGCCCCCGCGCCCGGCCGACTATTTCATTTCTTCTCAGTGTTTATCCTGCCAGTCCTATCCTTCCTTCAATATTTTGTTTTGCCTCTACTACCTCCCACCCCTTCCCCATGAACATGATAATTACTCATAAAATACTTGACAGAAATTGCTAGCCCCATGTAATAGTCAAGCCGGTGTCAGTTTATCCAGTAGAATCTACATGTACCTGCTTTCTGTTGAATGCTTTCACCAGTACTAAAAAATAGTTACCAAATTAGCCATGTGCCAAAATCAGTGTTAGTTTTTTAAAAATGTGTAGTGCTTAATTTAGCATTATTAGGTGTTAATCAAAACAAGCTGTATGCGACGGACCTGACTGGCATATAGATTATTAGGAAAGTAGGAAATGAAAAAAATTCTGAAGGAATGTATTTTCTGACTGGAGTGTGGGCTTATAACCATTGCCAAGGGTCCAGATAGAATTTCCTCCCCTTCATAGATTCAAAAAATTCTATTGTTTTATCAGTAGATTTTGGGGAGTGGGGGGTGGGCTTTGGTTTTAATTTGTTTTCAGGCCTACTACAGAGGTGACAAACTGGGGCCCTACTATTTGTTGCTAGCTAACTTTGTCAGATGATTCTAGAATCAGCTGTGAAAAATGTCCTCCTTGTTAGAATAAGATCTGTACGTTGCTTTCACAAAACTGCCAATACACTGAAGGAAAGAAAGAAGACAGATGAAAGGATCGAAAAGAGGTGGTGCAGGAAGGAATAATCGTAAGAGACATTTTCTTTTTATTTTCTGGTGCTGTAGAAAGTGGAAAAAGCTTCTGTCATAAGTCCACTCTAGAGGTATATGCCAATTTATGAAAAGAAACAGGAAAACGAGTGTTTCATGGTTAAAGATGGAATCTGTGGCAGGAGTCAGAAGGGCCAGTGGGTTAAGTCCATGGATGGATGGTACAGACACTGCTTGGATGAGACCTGCGGTCTTGAATGGGGTGGAGCACAGAAGAGAAGAATATCGAACGCTGTAGAAAGACGTTCCCATAGCCTGTGGGAAAGCAGACCCCATGTCTTAGCGATGCCCAGGATGCCCTGGGCCTGTCATTCCCAGCAACGCTGGCAGCCTGCAGCTCATGGCTCTGTTGCCTGCAGGCCTGAGCTCTGGGGTAGGAAGAGGCAGGTGCTCCAGGATCGCAGCCCACTGGGAGCAGGACAACCATCTTCCTTCAACACGAAGCAGGGTTCCTGGGGCCTCCTGCGCTTACCCTGAACTCAACACCCAATTCTGGATACTTGTGCTCTGCAGTCCTGTACAGAAGGATCCGATTGTGATTGGAAAATGCAAAAGGGCAGAATTAAGGTTAACTCTGAATTTCCTGCTTCTCATGCAATTACATTCCCCTCGTTTCCATTGAATTAATGTAATTTCCCCCATATAATTGAGCATAAATTACCAGGCAAATATAGGATACATTAGTATGGGCTACAAGGAGATAATGAAGTAAAATTAGTAAAAAGTTATCATTACAAGTACTTGGATTTTTTTTTTTTTTTCCCAAGACGGAGCCTCGCATTGTTGCCTGGGCTGGAGTGCAATGGCGCGATCTCAGCTCACTGCAACCTCCGCCTCCTGGGTTCACACAATTCTCCTGCCTCAGCCTCCCAAGTAGCTGGTATTACAGGTGCACACCACCACATTCAGCTAATTTTTTGTATTTTTAGTAGAGATGGGGTTTCACTATGTTGGCCAGGCTGGTCTCAAACTCCTGACCTCATGATCTGCCCACCTTGGTCTCCCAAAATGCTGGAATTGCAGGCGTGAGCTGCTGTTCCCAGCCCCTACAAGGACTTGGATTTTTAAGAATCAAAAATCCTATCCACAAGCCAGTGAGAAATTAATCTACAGAGTTATCTATTAAGATATTAAATTTATAAAATAATACATTAGATTGTGATAAATAAATGTCTAACTCAATGTTTTGCAAAATAATTTTAAATAATAAGAATGATAACTCTAAGAACCTCCAGCAAAAATACTTCTTTGTGTTCTAAATACTGCTCTTGTCTCCTTTGGTATTTTCTCTATATATGCAAGTGCAAGGAACGACTTCAGTTGTGGAGCATCAATCAGTTTGGGGTTGTTCCCCACTCCCATTTTCTTTGCGTGGTCCATTTTTTAAACATTAGTTTTATTACTGTTTGTGTTGTTATTTCACGTCAAACACCAATAAACGAAGTCTCAGAAGAACAGACATTGCAAGAAATAAATATTTCATTAATGCTCTTAATAGGGAGACTTTGTCTCTGGAAGAAACGGACTGTGACCACCCGTGAACAGGTAGAAGCGGGACCACCACGTAGACCGCCGGCTTCACTAGTGTAGCGATGGCTGTGTTTCTGTGTGATGACAGAGGAAGAACACCTCGTCATACAAATGGGTTGCAGGCCGGGCGCGGTGGCTCAAGCCTGTAATCCCAGCACTTTGGGAGGCCGAGACGGGCGGATCACAAGGTCAGGAGATCGAGACCACCCTGGCTAATACGGTGAAACCCTGTCTCTACTAAAGAATACAAAAAACTAGCCGGGCGACGAGGCGGTCGCCTGTAGTCCCAGCTACTTGGGAGGCTGAAGCAGGAGAATGGCGTAAACCCGGGAGGCGGAGCTTGCAGTGAGCTGAGATCCGGCCACCGCACTCCAGCCTGGGCGACAGAGCCAGACTCTGTCTCAAAAA
>NW_016805186.1:2550671-2568779 GCF_001698545.2 Rhinopithecus bieti | reverse complement strand
AAAAAAAAAAAAAATGGGTTGCAGATTTCCATTCCTCTGTAATTCTGTCTGTTTTGTAACGCGAAGATCTGTGCTACTGCTTCCATCTCGCAGATAATGGGTGTCATCAGAGTCCTGTGGCGTCTGTATCTGCAGACGTGGTTCTATCGGGAGGCTCAGTCTGCAGTTAAATGGGTGTCATCAGTGTCCTGTGGCGTCTGTATCTGCAGACGTGGTTCTATCGGGAGGCTCAGTCTGCAGTTAAATGGGTGTCATCAGAGTCTTGTGGAGTCTATATCTGCAGACGTGGTTCTATCGGGAGGCTCAGTCTGGGGTGACTCTTGTCTGTCATGTTTGGGCAGACCCATTTTAAAAGATTATTTTCTATTGATTAAAAGAAAAACTTCAAGTATAGATCTTACTTGTTACTCAATATCAAGTTCCAAGAAAGTTAAATATTGTTCTTGTTTGTTTCATGTTCTGTATTTATTGAAAGTATATCTTATTAAATTTTCAGATGAGGAAAGGTTGACACTAGGATTACACACTTAGCAAATAAACATACAGAACAGAAAAATCAGTAGAATTCAAATTTCAGTTAAATAGCAAATAATTTTTTAACGTAATTATGCCCCCAATTTTACTGGGCATCTCTTCTTATCTGACAGCCCTAGTTAAGAACACTTCAAGATTCCAGAATTAAATGGGCTGGAAAAGGGGGTCACAGTACTCGCAGTACAAGTTAAATAGAAATGAACATGAATGTTTGAGTTTTTTAGGTATTTATGGTTTTGTGGTTATGTTTTAAGAGTCTTTATCTTTTAGAGATATTTACTAAAACCTTTACTGATGAAATTATGTAATGTTGGGGACTTCCTTCTAAATAACAAAGGAAGAGGGAAAGGGGATAGGGTGGGATGGGCTGGGCATTGGTGGGTATGTGAAGGTTTTGTCTACTTTTGATTGTGCTTGAAATTTTCCATAGTAAAGGAAAATAAAATGTGTGTGTGTGTGTAAGCCATGCCTTTAGATCTAAAAAACTTATTATCTAAACATCTGAAATGTCCGGTAACCAAGGACTTGTACAAGGGCATGAGAGGAGGCTGCAGGTGGAGGCAGGGGCTTGTGAGCCATGCTTGGAGTTGTGGACGCCTTTGTTCCTTGATGGCCTATTTATCATCTTGATATTTATCTTTACCATTTGGTAGAGCAATGCAAGAGAGTTGCAGTTCGTTCCCAGCCTCTAGGAGTGCAGGCATCTCTAGGGAAGGTTCTGGAATTGGAGGTGATGGGGGAGTAGAGAGGGATAATGCTTTACTTGATGGCCAGCCTTTTGAAAATGGCTAAATACAAAACAAAACAGACTGTTGGATTAGGTCAGAATAACAAACAGTCCACTTTTTAACGTGTTCTTGGTTTTTACAAAACAAATCTCTTTCAACAATTCGATTGAAACCCTGGGAAATTAATAAATTGAGTCTCTAGTCTATGAAGTCAGCATAGGTCTAGCTTCTCTAGCAGGTGAGCTGCCCGTAGCTGGGAGTACTCAGCCTCTGGCATGGTTCCAGGCAGGGTTATTTATTGATGGACATCTTTAATGGTTTGCTTTTTTTAATCCCAGGATTTCCTTCAAATGCTACTGGAGAACATCCCAGAAGAAAAAAGGTAAGGACCAGTGTAGGAATGAAGAACCCAGTTTTCATGATGAAAGTGACATGGCCGCTGGCTGGCTTGTCACAGCCTAGAGAGCTCAGTCTTTCTGTGGAGTAGCGGCAGGGACCTAGTTCTGCCCGTGGGAGTACAGGGTCCTCAGCCAGACTTTGGGGCGAGCCCCGGTGGATGTTGGGAGCCAGTGTGCACGACCGAAGATCCCCAAAGTCAGGCCCCAGAAGTGGGATGGGAGGCAAGCCAAGCACAGCCTGTGGCCTTCGCTGCTGTGGAGAGAATGGAGGAGAGGAAGGTGCGGAAACTCAGGGCAGCTCCAGTTAATGTGGCTTAATACAAGGAAATACTGTGTAATTAAAAGCAACAATGTAGTATAGTAGTAAGAGCTTGGGATGTAAACTCAGGCTCTCCTAGATTTTAAACCCAGCTCTGCCACTTCTTTTGTTTTTTGAGATGGAGTATCACTCTGTCACCTAGGATAGAGTGTAGTGGCACGATCTCAGTTCACTGTAAACTCCGCCTCCCAGGTTCAGGTGATTCTCCTGCCTCAGCCTCCCAAGTAGCTGGGACTACAGGTGCCCACCACGCCCGGCTAATTTTTGTATTTTTAGTAGAGTCAGGGTTTCACCATGTTGGCCAGGCTGGTCTTGAACTCCTCACCTCAGGTGATCCGTCCACCTTGGCTTCCCAAAGTGCTGGGATTACCACACCTTGCTAATGTTTGTATTTTCAGTAGAGTTGGGGTTTCGCCATGTTGGCCAGGCTGGTTTTGAACTCCTGGCCTCAAGTGATCCGCCCGCCTTGGCTTCCCAAAGTGCTGGGATTGCCACTTCTTAACTATGACATTTGGAACAAGTCACATAATCCCTCCAAATTTTAGTTTTTTAACCTATCTAGCAGGGTTTTCGAAAGGGTTAAAGGGGCTAGCATATGTTTTTAAAGTAGGTGTTCAATTAATGATTGGTGTAGATATTATAATCATCTGTGTTTCAGGCACTGGATCCAGGATCTAGATCCAGTAATCATTTAACTTTTAGTACAGTTCTGTTCAGCATCGTCATGGTGGTGACTATTATAGGCCAGCGCTGAAGTGAGCACATGCAGACAGTCATTTAATCCTCAAAACAACACTGTTTGGTCCATGATGTGTTTATCCTGATCATACCAAAAAGAGGACCAAGATACTACTGAGAGGCTGAGTAAGCTGCCCAGGATCTCACAGCTGTTTGCGGCAGGCTGGGATTTTAGCCCAAGCAGTCTGGCTCTAGAACCTATTATCTACTATGTTACAAATGGGGAGACTGAGACTCCAAGATCCCTCAGCAAGCAAAACAGTATGGATGGATGGAATGAGGCCCGTCTGGATCTGGCCTGTGTGTTTTCAGTACACAGCTCAGCACCAGCTCACCGCCCTGGAAGGAAGGAGATTCTCATTTTTGTAGGTATCCAGTTTTAGGCTGGCTGACCACCAAGAGGGTTTGCAAAAGGGTCTTAGGACCAATGTTTGGGGTTAAATACGTTCATTCCAACTCTCGCCTAATTTCCTATCTTGATTTAGGCATTAAAATGTGAATACCCTGAAACATAATTTCTTTTTTTTTTTTTTGAGACAGAGTCTCGCTCTGTCACTCAGGCTGGAGTGCAGTGGCGCGATCTCGGCTCACTGCAAGCTCCGCCTCCCGGGTTCACCCCATTCTTCTGCCTCAGCCTCCCAAGTAACCGGGACTATAGGTGCCACCAACACGCCCGGCTAATTTTTTGTATTTTTAGTAGAGACGAGGTTTCACCGTGTTAGCCAGGATGGTCTCAATCTCCTGACCTCGTGATCCACCCACCTCGGCCTCCCAAAGTGTTGGGATTACAGGTGTGAGCCACTGCGCCCGGCCAACATAATTTCTAATAGCAAAATTGGTATTCAAACATTAAACGGAGGCATCTTGAGAAATTAAACATTTCTTTGAAGAAGAGTTCACATTGCTTGCCTCATTTCTGACCCACAGTTTTAACTACGTTTTTATGCATGGAACAGACTTCCAAGTGTGGAAATGAATTCTTTGACACGGACATAGACTTAGATTCATACAAGGCCAGTCACCTCCATGTCCATGAGCCTGTCTTATAGGCAGTGTGAACTGGGTGTCCCCAGGGTACAGTGTCAGGGCTTATGCTACCAGACTGGGTGCCGGGGATGACGTGCAGATTCAGGAGAGGATCCAGGGCTCATGAGGACGTGGAAGTTTTGTTCCAAGCATTGGGTTTTTGCTTGGCTTTTTCTGTGTAAACTTCTCTTTCACCTTCCATTCAGAATGGCTCCAAATTCTTTCTTCAATAGTGGAAGTATTATTGTTAGTCAGGATTTTCAATACTTAATAGGGGTCTGTATTTGTGGTGCATGTGGTATTTTGGTGCATGCATACCATGTGGAATGACCAGACCAGGGCAGCTGGGACATCAGTCACCCCAGACATCCACCCCTTTTTTACATTGGGAACATTTCACTTCCTCGCTTCCAGCAATTTTGAACAATGCAACAAACTCTTACTAGCTTTAAACACGTGACTGTATATCAAACACTAGATCTTGCTTCACTGACTGTGTTTTTCTGCCCCCACACACACATAAAGCAAGCCAGTGCATCATATAGGATTAACATACCCATATTTGATAAATTTCTTTGTTTCTACCTTTTCATGTTCATGCCTTCTGATAGTGAAGAAATCTTATCCAGGGAGATAGCATGGGGCCTTAGAAAACTGGCCAGGATTTCTAAGGTCCCACGCAGTCTCTCTGGATAAAACTTTGTCTAAGTGTTTTGGGAGGCTGCTCAAAGGAAATGTGGCTTGTTTTGGGAGGTCTGAAATGTTTTCAGATTTACTGTCTTGGAAAAAAGAAAAAAAACCAGACATACGGGATTTCTTCATGCAAAAATCCCATCACATGTGGCTGTTAAGATCAAAAAGATAGTTTACCTGCAGGGTATATTTTTTTCCTTTTCTTCGTACCCACCCCAGAATAACTTTTCAGGTCCTCTGACAGAATGAAGCATTTTCCTTCGGAACTAAAACAGAGAAAAAAAGAAGATTAATAGAAATGGTGTACTACTTTCTTAGGCTGTTACTAAAGTCTGTTTCTGAGTGGTGACCATGTATTCTTTCAAAAGAACTTCCTAGGGCATAAATACAACAATTTTCACTGAAGCAACAAAGTGCATTTTTAGTTTTGGAGGTCTTTTCTCTTTTAATCCTCTTCTTAATAAGGTTATGGAGTTCATCTGGATGGCCCCTAAGCCCTCTGGCTCTGGGGGAACCTGGATTTTATCATTGTGAATATTTATTGAGGCTGCACACTGAGCCCACAAAGAGACTTTTGTTGTTGTAATTGTGGAACTTAAGAGCAGTGTCCCTGTCTTAATGGCAGCCCCCAATCACCAATCACATGCCTTTTGATAGGATACCTCTCCTGGTTAGGATCATGTTTTGTCTAGCAGGTTTAAGCTTCTTTTTTTAAAAAATCTCCTTAAAAGCTAAGGAGATTTCTCTTTTACAATGAATTGATTTCAGCAGGTATACCAGAATATATTTTGAAATTAAAAATCTTTTTGCCTGCTAACTAATCTCAGAATCTAGTTCAGCTATTAAAACAGACTGTTTACCCTATTAGTTATGCGACATATTGTACCAATTTTATCTAGGTCTCCAAAGGCCCCACACCTACCCCCCGGAGCCTCTAATCTTTGGCCTCTGTTGCAAACTGATCCTTGGGTACATCTGTTAGGCACGTGAGCCATTCTGCTGAGGCAAGGTTTTTCAGATTAGACCAGTCCGTCAATGTTCAGGGGCCAGCACTCTCTAGGCCTTCCTGCCTTTACATTGTTCCCTTGCTTTGATTTACTCAACATTCTCTATTGAGCATCTCCCATACCAGGCTTTGGGCTGGACATGGGGGAACTGAGAGGAATAAATCCCAGGAGTAGCCCTAGGAGGCTCCTAGCTGACTACTGAAGATGAAACAGAAACAAGTCATTATGACTCCGTGTAGGAAGTGCTGTGCTGAGGTTCAGAGTCCTGGGGACATATAGAGGGTCTCAACAGTCCCAGCTTTGAGCCTTCAGGCACCTGTACCTCTAACGGGTTTAAGGAAGGCAGCACCCTCAACAGATTTGAAAGACATCTGCCAAGGGCAGTGTGGCAGAGAGATGGGGGTGGACAGGACTGGAAGCCAGGACAACAATTAGAAACCAATAGAGTGGTTCAGTCAAGAGACCTGGAGAGCCGGAGCTGTGGCAGGGACGGTGACGGTGGTGGTGGGTTTGAGAGTAATGAGTGGCCAAGGCATTCTTCAGAGTTGCCACAGATAAGACTTGGTTGACTGGTTGTGAAAGTTGAGTCTGACCTTTCTTTCTTTGTCACTAAGTCACACTCTGAAGTAGCAATGGAAATGCAGGAGGGGAGGTGTTTGGGGAGTCTGGATGGGGCAGAGGGAGTGAAAGGGGTGAGCATTTGAAGGCAGAAAGATGCTGTCAGATAAAACTAAAAGCGCTCAGAAGAAAACCCAGACAAATCCTGAGCAGCCGCCTCTCCTGGTGCAAGAGCCCCGCGGAACGCCTTGTGCCGGAGTCCTTGCTGCCTTGTGTTTCAGTGTTAGTAAGAGCTCCACTTCTTTCCTTGCCCATCAGTTACTGTGTTTGTGTGTGCATGTGCCTGTGTTTGTTTTAATCTAATACTGTTCCTCCCCCACGGAGCTACATGGTACTCATTTTATAAGTGTGACCTCAGCAATCTTTATTATCTACCCAAGCACAAATGACTTGTTTTGATCGAGAAAATAAATCGGCTGGGCACCATGGCTCATGCCTATAATCCCAGCACTTTGGGAGGCCAAGGCGGGCAGATCCCTTAGAGCTCAGGAGTTGGAGACCAGCTTGGTCAACATGGTAAAATCCCATCTCTCCAAGAAATACAAAAAATTAGCCTGCATGGTGGTACGTGTCTGTAGTCTGGCTACTCGGGAGGCTGAGGTCGGAGGATGGCTTGAGCCCAGGAGTTTGAGGCTACAATGAGCTGAGATTGTGCCACTGCATGCCAGCCTGGGAGACAGAGTGAGACCCTGTCTCAAAAAAAAAAAAAAAAAAAGGAAGAAAATAAGTAACTGTGCACAGCTTTGAGATCCACCCACATGTAGAGAGGGAATTTAAACATGTAAACTAACTAAATGTAAACATCGATGCAGATGTAAATTGAATTCCAGAAAGGGCATTTTCCATTCCAGACCCTGAGCTCTGCAGTTTCCGCTGCCTTACCTCTATCTGGTTGCACTTCCAAATTCTTTAAGTCTGTCATTTAGTTCCTGTGAAAATTGCTTCCCTTCAGAGGCACTGACTGTGATCTTTAGGATCTCGGGAGCTGAAGACAGGAGCCAAGAGTGATGAAGACATTTCTGTTCATCAGCAACACGTTGATAGGCACAAGTAGCTGATCCGTCCAGTAATCCCATTCTCGTCACCCCACCTTGGAAATCAACTGAGCGAGTAAATACAGGCATGGGCAACACCGCCTTCACACAAGCCTGTTGATTTATTTTAACTCCATAGAGAGATGAACAATTGGTTACTTTTTGGCTTTACACACAGCTTGTTTTTCTAACCAGTATCATGCCAGGTGGTCAGCATATTCTCTCCCCTGCTGTGTTAAGTAACTGTGACCAAATTTATAGCTCCAAGGGACTGGAGACCATTGACACTCAGAGTCGCCCTGTAGGATGTGGGAGCGCACCAGGGAGCAGCCAGCCAGAGGGCAAAGCCACCTGCTGTTCGTCATACCCGGGAGGCCTGGGGCTTAGGCCCGGGTTTCAGTCCTGAGGCAGAAAGTCTGCGCTCACGAGTATGGATATGCAGGACTCGCAGTCATGGGTCTGTGTACTTTTAGCTCTCTGTATAAAATCAATTTCCATAGTGATCAGACATGCAGAGGAGTAATTTCCTGTAAGTTCTGGGTCCTGGCTCAGTGGAAATGCTTCTGCTTGTCTGTTGCGATTATTTAAGCCACATGACCTCAGAGGGAAAAAATTCACCGTTGGCTTAGATTCTGAGTATCTTGATTTGAAAACATCAGCTTTGAGTTTAACCACTGCGTAAATCCACACCCAGACCTAAAAATTCACCTGCAGTGCCATTTCAATAATTATGCTCAAAACAGCAGAAACTACACACGCTATCTTTCTTCCTAAGACCTACATCCTGTTTCTTCCCTGAGCTACAGGCATACTAGTTTCTTTCTACAACGTATTAGTCCATTTCTTCCCTGAAAATCAAATATTTCCCTGTGGTCTCTCATGATTCCTTGGGAGATAAGGCCACTCATCGTACCTTAAAAATTTTTGTTAGCAGCTGAAATTAATGCTTTCATCATTCTCTCCTAATTTAACATCTTATTCCACATTAACAATCCCCAAATAGGGCACGATGCAGTGTGATATTGACACTGATACTGGAAGTTTAGAAACCTGGATTTTTCCTTTGCTGGCTTGGGTCAGAGTCCTCCTATGCTCCTATGCTAAGAAGCCACACGACAATTGACACTCACTTCACGGGGATATCATGAGAAATGAATAATGGTTATAAGATGCTTCGAACCTTTCCAAAGAAAAGTGATCTGAAAACACATGTTCTCTTCATGCACGGAGAGTGCCTTTAGCCTCTGGATGCAGCTCACTGACGAGCTCTCCTGCTGTCACACTTCTGACCCTCCCAAGGGTCTCCCGATCTCTTCAGAAATGTAACCGAAGGGTTGACAAACAGGGCAACTGGTCAGGCGCGGTGGCTCAAGTCTGTAATCCCAGCACTTTGGGAGGCCGAGACGGGCGGATCACGAGGTCAGGAGATCGAGACCATCCTGGCTAACACGGTGAAACCCCGTCTCTACTAAAATACAAAAAACTAGCCGGGCGAGGTGGTGGGCGCCTGTAATCCCAGCTACCCGGGAGGCTGAGGCAGGAGAATGGCGGGAACCCGGGAGGCGGAGCTTGCAGTGAGCTGAGATCCGGCCACTGCACTCCAGCCTGGGCGACAGAGCGAGACTCCGTCTCAAAAAAACACAAACAACAGCAACAAAAGACAAACAGGGCGACCATGCAGGAGCCAGGCCGTCTTCAGCAGGAGAGATTAGTGAGAAGGGGAAGTCAGCGTGGTTTGGAGCAGGCATAGGCCCACCCCTTCTGCCAGCTTGTCTGTTCCATAGTAGAAACCCGTGTGTCATGAAGCCTGAGTTTAGCACAGAAAGAAAAGCTGGGGTTTCATGGCCAGGCACCACAGGTTCAAATCCCAGCTCTTCAAGTACCATCTGAGTGGCCTTGGATACATTTCTCAATTTCCTGGAACCTGTATTTGTTCGTCTCTAAGATGAAGACAATAATATTGGTCTTTTGGCTGGGTGCGGTGGCTCACGCCTGTAATCCCAGCACTTTGGGAGACTGGAATCATTTGAGGCCAGGAGTTTTAAGACCAGTTTGGGCAATATAGTGAGACCCTGTCTGTGCAAAAAATTTCAAAATTAGTCGGGCATGGTGGCACATGCCTGTAGTCCCGGCTACTCGGAAGGCTGAGGTGGGAGAATTGTCCATCCCTGCAGGAGGGGTTGCAGTGAGCTGAGACTGAGCTGCTGCACTCCAGCCTGAGTGAGAAAGTGGGACCCTGTCTTTAGCAATAGTAATAATAATAATAATGTTGGTCTTGCACAGTTATTGTCAAGTATAGACGATACTCTGTCTATTGTGTCTGGTAAACAGTAGGTATTCAATAAGCAGTAGCTTCTACTTTTATGCCTTTTCTTGGCAGTGGATAGAGGACTTTTGTTTGTTTCACTTTTAGTGCCACTGTTGGATACTATCTGTGTGTGTAAGTACTAACTGTGGTAAAGCAGAATTTGCCTTAATACTTGCCAATGAACTAACCCTCTGAGTTGGCCGAAGACTGTGGCTTAGGCACATTGTATGCAGCCACATACTTTCTACGGAGAGTCATCCTGCAGGGATTCCTGGGGCCACTATCTGCACAGTGTCTCCCAACCCTGCAGCTGGACTGCTCCAGTGCTGCCCTCCAGATCCATCCCCTGCACGCCACATCCACGTGGGCCCCTCTTGTTGCCTCCTGCTGAAACGTTCCGCAGGTTCCAGTGTGGTCTCCTGTCTCCAGCCTCTCCTCCGCTTTTCTTCCTTGACTCAGTTCTCTGCCGTGTCCCTCTGCAGCTGTGCCCCAGAGCCTCCTTGACAAAGGCAGGGCCCGGTACCAGGGCCTCCAGAGTCCCCGCAGGACCCCTGTTTTCTTTCTCAGCTCCCTCTGGAGGTCAGCCCCGCCGAGCTGAACAGAGTCTGCACACGACCGCACTGGCATTCCTGCTCCTGCTGTCCTTGCCCCATATGCTTTTCTTCCATTTCTATTGGCTCTGCCCCACCAGGCATTCTTAGGAAGCCTCCCCTGATGCGCCTCCTATTGTCCTGTTTTACCTGTCCCACCTGCAGCGGTGGTTCTTCAACACCTAGAGGACCGTCATCTCTACAAGTGCTGGTAGCATTCTGCCTGGTGTGTATTACACGTCCCTAATGGACAGTCACTCCCTGGGTTTTCCCGTCATCCAGCCTTCCACAGAGCGTTTGCCCAGTAGCCATCCAGCGAATGTTCGCCACATAGAGGAGGTTGCCTGTTTTCAGTCTTCTCCGGTGAAGACTTTGGACCTCACTTAATAACATTCCAGGGCTCAACTCCCAGCCCCACTCCATGCCACCCCTAGAGAAGTGTCTGTAAGCGAAAGTTCCCCAAAGGAAATTTATGTCCGTGTCTTCATACTCACTCCCCATGCTGATGCACAACAGCTGTTCGCTGTCTTTTGTAAAATCACCCAAAATAGCAATTAAGTCGCTCCGTGGACTTCTCTTCTCCAGGATATTTAACTTCAGTTCCGTTTACCTCTCTGGTGGACGCTTCCCCTTTTGACTGTCACTATTACTCTTTCAAGTCCTTTCCAAATTCTGCATCTTCCTCTTAAATATCTTATGGGAAAGGCAAAGACTTGTTTTCAGTTCAGAAGACAGCCTCTTTTGGGGGGGGGGGGGATTTGAGACAGGGTCTCACTTTGTCCCCAGGCTGGAGTGCAATGGTGTCATCCCAGGTCACTGCAACCTCTGCCTCCCAGGCTCAAGCCATTCTCCCACCTCAGGCTCCCAAATAGCTGGGACTATGTGCGCACGCCACCATGCCTAACCAATTTTTGTATTTTTAGTAGAGACAGGGTTTTGCCATGTTGCCCAGGCTGGTCTTGAACACCTGGCCTCAAGTGATTGTCCTGCCTCAGCTTCCCAAAGCACTGGGATTACAGGTGTGAGCCTGGCCTTCTGCGCCTGGCCCAGAAGTCAGCCTCTTGCTCCGGCTTTCCTGAGGATTGCTTGAAGGATGGGTGAAAGGAGGTTTGGCCTCAGGGTTCTGGGCACAGAAACGTCCCTCTCTGGCTGGAAAGGAAGCCAGTGAAGGACACTTTCCTACCTGTGCACAAGTAATCTTGAGGTTGCCTTATTTTCTAGTGAAATGTGTGAGGATGGAGATAAGATAGATTTTATAATGTACATTGAAGGTAAGGCTGCCCAGTGGAAGACCAGTTCTTGGTGGGTGTGAGTGCACTGCCCCCACCTTATCTGCTGCTGGACATGCCACTGGAGAGGACAGTTCATTTGGTGGAGGGTCAGGTTCCTGCCTGCAGCCCTGAGCAGCCCTGGGCTTTCGGAGCTTGTGGAGGCTTCTATGTCACCTGCCCTGATTTAGAGGCACAGGACCATTTTCCTCTTGGACCTTCTTCACTGGTGTTTCCCTCTTAACTGGTGAGTTGGCCCCCACCCTCCTCCTGGCACCTTGCTACTGCCCATTAAGGGAATCTCCAGCCTCCCTCCCAAGTAAACAAAGCTTAAGAAAGAACAGAGACCTTATGGAAGGTGCGCTGAGAGCTTCCTCCTGTCTTCAAGTCTCCCCTGTCTCCACCACACACACACGGACACACGTGCACACATCCATGCATGCTCACACTCCCACACACTCACAACTTACAGGGGAATTGGCCATTTGCACTGAGGCCGATGCTGTGAAATGACTAAGCAGCAGTGGAAGGCCCAGCGAGGGAGGTCTGCCAGGTAACTCCACTGAGTCTGGGACCCTGGAGCACCTAGAGAGGCAGCACCCTCCCCTTCTGCTGCCTGCTGGCTGGTCACACAGAGGGCCATCACCTTTCGTCTGAGCTCAAAGCCCTTTTTCTGCATGAGTCCCCTTTCCCTCCACGAACTTCTTCTGTTTGGAAATAGCAATTGCCTTTTTAAGCAGCCTTTCCTTTTGCCCTTGGCTAGGGAGGACGAGATGCACCAGTGAGTGACCAATAGGGGGAAGAAAAGGAAGAGAAAATCAGTCAGTCCCCTTTTCCTCCAGCCCTCCCCAAGCCAATCCCCCCTTCCCTCCCTACCTCACTACTTCCCGTCTGCAGCACCACCCGCAGGGTCAGCAGAGGGGTGCCCTTGGCCTTCCAGCTCCTTAACAGTGTGTGTAACACTGGATCTTTTCATAACTTCTGGAATTCCAACAGGGAGGGAGAAAGCAGGTATATAGTTACAGACTTTTATATATGCTGTAGTGTATAATACATTAAAGATTTAAAAGAGGCAGAGCTTAACAACTTGGAAGTATCTTGCTGGAAAAGTGAATATTGTCTTTAAAAGGAATAATTTTAATGAGTCTACAATTAAATGTGCTTTCATTCATTCAAATAAAAAAAATGAGGATCCTCTTTCATACCAGGAATCAGATCTCAGATGGTTTCTATCCAGTGAGGAGACAGTAACTAAGTCGAGTAGTCGAGCAAACACTCAATGACAAACTCTGGTGGACGCTGTGAGGCAGAGAACAGGGAGTGTGACAGATGTTACGGCCCTGGGGAGGCCTTGCCTCAGGCTGGGAGGAGGTCAAGAAAGGCCTCTCTGGAAGCAGAGATCCTGGGTATGAGCAAGAGTTATCTGGAAGAGGTTGAGGGGATGGGTGTGCTTAAAGCTGCATTAGCCAAGGAAGACAAAAGGACACAGCCTGAGCTCTGGTGATCCTAAATATGCTGAAGACTTAGCGGTTTTAAGGAGCAGTCAAGCCAGCGGGGCATGAAAGCAGAATTTCAGCTGACTTTAGATAGGACATACCAAGCAATGATAACACCTAAATAAAGCAGAATGGGGCCCGGTTGGAAGGAGACAGTGGAAGTGGTCCTCATTCCTCGCACCTGAGGCTCTCTGTGGTCTGGTAGTGATCTGTATTATTTTTGCTTGTTGTCGTCCATCTTTCCTATAAAGTGCCTACTTTGTGTTGACGCACTAAATGCCATAACGTTGCGATTTCGCTTTGCCTCACTACACTCCTGGGAAGCAGCTGTGCCCGATGTGTGCTGTGAATATGCCTTATCCTCCCGAAATGGGCTGTGCCAACCAAATAGTTCCGTTCAAAGCACTGAAAGCACCTGTGATGCTGCACCTGGGGCCTTCGATGTCCTCGTGCATGTTGCCGTTGACAAAGAGAAGCTATCTTGTGACGGGGCCCCTTCCACACTGTAACCCGGGGATGCTGCCCTTTCTTTAAAGCCCAGGTGCTTCTGAAAGATTGATGCTGTCATGTGCCCAGTTAGAGAGTCTGTGTCATAAGTGCTCTGCAACTTTTTAATCCTTTGCTTTTTGTTGTTTTATTTCTAAAGGCTTGAGTTGTCTGTTGAAAACATCTACCAAGACTGGCTTGAGAGTTCCGGAATACCAAAGGTAACTCAAGATAACCACTGGTAGAATCCACGGAGAATAGTAAAACTTGCTGCTTAGCACATCAGTCATGACGGTGATGTCTTAATGTATGTGTAGGAAAGTCATTATCTTACTGAGTGCAAGTATCCGCAAGTCAGAACGCTTGTCTCCCCTCTGCGTTTCCACCCCTTGTTGTGGGGTGTGCCTCTGGCCACTTTCAAGTGACCATGGTATAGGTGGAAGTGATGGTAGTCCCTGAACTCCCTGCTAAATGAGGCCCTGCAAAACGTGGGGTAGATTTTGGGCGGAGCCACCAGCCACCAGTTTCCAGCCCCAGGGGGCAGGGGCGGGGAGGAGGGGCGGGGAGCAGCTGGCCTCCAGCTCTGCTCTTCACATGCAGCCCGACACAGGAGTTGGTTTGCGACCGTCGCCGTCGTCTGTCCTGCCCCGTGGTCCCTGTCCCTTGTTTCCCTGACACGTCCGCGGCTCCCTCGTCTCCTGGTTCTGCGTCGGGCTCCTGTCTCAGGCCGGCCTTCTCACCCGGCTAACCCATTTCCATTGGTCTCTCTGTCTTAGGGACCCGGGCTCCTCCTAGCCGGAGATTCTTGTTCTCTCCCCCCCTTTCAGTCTATGGGCAGCTCTAAGGGAGAAGCCTTTTCCTGGCCATCCCTAGCTCTGTGGAAATCACCTGGCCCGGAGCTCCTCTCCGCATCCACTTTCCTCTGGCCCTGCACCTCCCAGAGACCACTGGACAGCCCCGGCCCTTTCGCCAAGTTGAATGCTGGCCATGGCAAGCCTAGGCCCTGGGAGATCTGAGGGTGGGATCCCAGATGCGCCGTCAGAGGACCCTCAGGCCGGGAGCTCTCTCAGGCTGGGCCTACCCCAGGGTTGTGGGCCTTGGCGTCTAGGGGCGGACCTGCGTGGTAAGGCAGGCCCTGTAGCCTGCTGGTTTCTGGTTTCATGGCTGGTTACGTGAGCTTCCCCTTGGGAGAGTCTCAATGTCAGTGAATGTCTGTGAACCATGAAATGAAGGGACAGGAGGGGCTGCTCTCCATTACCTTTTCACCCCCCTCCTCACATCTTTGTGCATTTTCACCACATGGGAAATGTCAGCCGTCAGCCCACCATAAAGCTCACTCCTAAAAAAGGACAGTTTGCCTTCAGTTCAGGAATGTGTGTCACCTGTTACAAATTATTTCTTTGGTCCGGTCCTTCTGGGAGGAAAAAATAAAAAAATCCTGAGTCTCACAAACAAAACAAAGCAGGGGTGGGACAAGGCAGTGCATGGTTGGGGGCAGTGCCTTTCACTCATGTGGATGACAGTGCGGGCCCATGGGCTCTGAGACGGTGACTTCCAAACCAGACTGCTCACTGAGGACAAACTTCCAGGAAAAACAAGTCAAGGCTTGTCTAGGTATGAATAACCAAGCCTTTCCCTTCATGTTTCAGATGGGAGTGCAGGTGGTGGGGGACATTTGCTGTAGCCTTTTGCTTTGTGCTCCTAAGCCAGGCTGTTACAAGGCTCCCAGACATTCTTAGTATGGCCTGGAAGCTGGGAGCTCCAGTAACTGGCTCCCAGATTTCCTGGCCTGGAACAAGAAGACTGCTGTTCGCAGCCGTTAGCCCCTAGGGAGGGGGAAAGAAAGAGACTTTAATCCTATACCCAGAAGCAGGCACACCCCACTTAGGCTGTGGTGCTGGGCTGGCTGCACACCCCACTTAGGCTGTGGTGCTGGGCTGGCTCTGTCACTGCCGGGGGCTGGTCATTTCCCCTGCAGAGGAGGAGGCTTTGCTGCCAGCAGGAGGCTTTTGGTTTTCATTAAAAGAGGGAGGGGTCTGTGGAAGGAGAGATTTGCCTCTGAGCTATACATTTTTTCCAAAGGTCTGGTTGCATTAGTGACAGCTTATAGTGTAGACAAGAATCTCTGCTATAAACTGAAGAGACCTGCTGTCAAAACAGCCAGGTGCAGTGAGGCCAACCGGCTATAAATTGTGTTTAAGACCCAACTGGTATTTCCGTGGGTGCTTCACTGTTCGGTAAAAACAACAGTGTCAGACAGAAAGGACTCTGGTTTAGCGCATGCCTCGCCATTGGCGGGTGATCGGATGGCGTCTTTTGGTCTCTTCGACCGTTTTGGCCGTGATTTCGGCGGCTGCTGCTGATTTACCTACTCTCAACCCCTTTCCCACTCCCTGAGAGTTCCTTGTCGTTCCCGCTTCAGTGAAAAGCTCTGCAAGGGCCTGAGAGCCTCCGGCTGCAGGAGGCTCGTGGTGAACGGGACACCTTGTTCTTTGCCCCCATCATTATAATATAAAGTTACTAGGATGCGTGCCCTGGAGTGACAGCCGGGGCCCTGAAATTGCTCTGATGCTCTTTGTTCTCGTGACATTTTCTGTCCACCACCAATGGAAGTCATTCATGACAAAAGAGTCGTGTTCCACTGGTGGGGCTTCCACTCCACAGATACAGAGGCTTTTTGTCTTCTCTCAGGAAGGCTCGCGCTGCTGTGGGCCTCGATTTTCCTTTTTGGCTACACTGAATGGAAATCATTTTAAAAGTGGAAATAGCTTCAGTAAAAGTGAGCATGAGCCCTGAAGAAGCAAAAGAAATTGGATCCTAACCTCTTTAAAGAATATCCCCAACTCTATAACCTTTGGCCTTGCAAAGAGATTTAAAATTGATTGTACCATCAGTACTATAGATTATTTCTTTTTATGACTTTCTTTTCTGGTTATAGAAGAGTTACACATTTACTTTGGGATATAAAAAAGTCTAAATAAGAAAATAAAAATGACCCAGAGACAATTTTTTATGTACATCCTTTCACTCATTGTTCTGGGTATATAAATACATATTTTACCTTTTCCTTTCTCTCTCTCTTTAAAAGTAAAAATAACATGCCGTCTGTAGCAAATTCAAACAATAGCAAAATAGAACGCGTGAAACTCCTCGCTGCCCTCAGTGGCACCTCCAGAGATCACCCGCACCTGATAACCGCCCGCTGTGGCCGCCCACACAGTTTCTGCGCGGAATGGCTTGTAGGCGCACATTCTTTTGAAATAAAAGTGGAGTCTTATCTTCCATACTTAAGTTATTCATTTAAGGATATACACTGAGTAGTTTCCCACATCCCTTAATATAATTCAAGAGCAATATATATATATATATATTTTCTTTTTTTTTTTGAGGCAGAGTCTCACTGTGTCACCCAAGCTGGAGTGCAGTGGCGCGATCGTGCCTCACCGCAGCCTCGACCTCCCGGGCAATACTTTTAAAGAGCTGCACCGCTTCCTGATGAATAATACCATGATCAAACTTACTCGGGCCTACCCCACACTATTAGAAGAGTATACTGTACAGTTATTCTCAGAAAGTTGCACCTTCCTCTAATTTGACAGCTCTATAAATAGATTTTGGGTTTTTTTCATGTCTGTCCAAACAAAAGGTTTCCCTTGGCCCATAGCCATCTATGCCAGTCTTCTTTTAAAACATTTATATGCAAATACACTAGAAATAACTTTCTGCATCCAGCCTTTCTTCTACACTCCTTATTTTAGTTACTATAGAACTGTGTTTTTTGTTTGGTTTGGTTTTGGTTTTTTTTGAGACAGTCTCGCTTTGTCACCCAGGCTGGAGTGCAGTGGCGCGATTTTGGCTCATTGCAACCTCCGCCTCCCGGTTCAAGCGATTCTTCTGCCTCAGCCTCCCTAGCGGCCAGGACTACAGGCGGGCATGCATGCCTGCTAATTTTTGTAGTTTTAGTAGAGACGGGGTTTCACCATATTGGCCAGGCTCGTCTCGAATTCCTGACCCATGATCCGCCTGCCTCAGCCTCCCAAAGTGCTGGGATTACAGGTGCGAGCCAGCCAGTTTCTACAGAACTCTGACTCCTCCCTCTCTTTGATTTCCTCCCTACATTGAAAAATTATATTTCACTTGGACTGGTGCAACAGCTAACTGGTCTTTTAGCTCTCTCCTTTTTCATTCATTGTTCATACCATTGTCAAGTAAATCTTCCCACAACACATCTCAGACCCATTCTTCTTACCAGAGACTTTTCTCCCATGGGCAATGCATTTAGAACAAACTCCTTGGCCTGCTATTTGAGGCTGCCAGCAGACTGGTCAAAGCCACCCTTTCACCGTTATTTCCCACCATTCTGGAGACTGGCCCACTCACGACTGTCAGTGCACAGGTATTTGCAAGCTTTTCCATCAGCCTGCCTTTGTGCATGCCCTCCGCTCCTTGGCATGCTTTCTTCTCCCTTTCTTTAGCATGCATCACAACCTGTCTTACATGTTTCTCTCTGTACCCGTCCCCTGCCGTCCCTCCCCACCCCCAGAAACAAGGGTTCTCTCTGTAAGCCTCATCCCATAGTGCCTATTGTGGGCCTTGCATAGATTAATAGTAGATGCTCAGGGGCTCACCGTCCCATGCACTAGCTACATGTGGTTGGCAAACACTTGAAATATATCGAAAGCACCGGAGGAGCTGTTTTTTTTTTTTTTTGAGACGGCGCCTCGCTCTGTCGCCCGGGCTGGAGTGCAGTGGCCGGATCTCAGCTCACTGCAAGCTCCGCCTCCCGGGTTTACGCCATTCTCCTGCCTCAGCCTCCCGAGTAGCTGGGACTACAGGCGCCCGCCACCTTGCCCGGCTAGTTTTTT
>NW_016805186.1:2530092-2550381 GCF_001698545.2 Rhinopithecus bieti | reverse complement strand
GAATGAGTCTACTTTTCAACTCGGAATGTTATGAAGTAGAGACCAAACATTTCTGAGGAATATTTAGCGCCCAAATCGAGACGGACTATGAGAACACATCAGATTTAGGGGACTTAGTACAAAAACGGATGTAAGTGTTTCATTAATGTTTTAAAAATACTGGTTACATGTTGAAATGATAATGTTTTGTTATCATTTCAACATGTTAAATAAATAAAATATGTTAAAATCAATCCTACCTGTTACTTCTTTTTAAATGTAGCAACTAGCAAATTTAAAATGACACATGTGGCTTGCATATATTCCTGTTGAATAGAGCTGTTCTAAAGCTATTAGTTGAATTGAAATCTGAGTGCATAATGCCTTAAAGTCACCCTCAGAATAGATATGAGTGAAATCATCTGTATTCTTGTCAAATGTGTGGGTAAAGATAGAGCTGGTTGATCCATAGACACCCTTCAGTTTGCGGTGACAGCGTGGATGATGAGAATCCGCAGGTACAGGTGGGAGTGCTAGGTTCACAGTGGACATTCAGAGGGCATGAACTAGCAGCCTTGCATCAGCTCTGGGTTTCAACTCTCGGTAGACTGGTTTCCTGGGGTGCGAACAACAAGCACCCTGCCTCAGGTGAACCGCAGGTGTCTTCTGTACCTCAATCTCCTCTTTGGAGGAAGTGCTCAGCAGCCAGTTCCTGGCAAAATCATCGCAGCAGCGTCAGTGAGGAGGAGAGAGAAGATGGGAAATGAGCCGACAGTAATGTGTCCCAGAAATAGGCAGAAAGCAGCTTGGGTTCCCAGACTTGCTCCTGAATCCCGGAATTTAGAACAACAGGTTATTTTGTCACCTTGGGAAAATGCCACTTCTTTCCGAGAAAACACCTGCAAGTTGCCAGAGGCCACACGAGCAGATGATAGAAAACTGAAGTCTTGTAGGGAAAATGCTGCAATCACAGAATTGAGAATACTCGATAAGACAGTATACAAGGGGCTTTATGTCACTGTAGTCACGATGTGCTTTTAGCACAGAGAAACCCAGCTGGTTTCATAGGGGAGTAACTCGTAGGCTTCTTACAGCACACATTATGCAGTATTATTAACATAATTTTAAGGCCCATTAGGATACTCAATCTCAGTCGTGTCTATAAGAATTCTACATTGAATGGTCAGTCAAGAAAACTGAAACTGATTATTTTGCAAATTCCAGAGACAGTATATTTTTCAAATTATATGTACCACGGTATCGTTGCTTCTTCTATATCTATAATAGCAGTTGCCATAATGTGGTATATTATTTGGGCTCCTAGTAATTTTGCTGTCATTTTTGTCCAGTAGTTAAACTTATATTTTCTAAGTGACTAAACATCTTGTCAAGGATCCTTGAAGACATGTGGAACAGGTTCTCCGGCCTCACTTGAGGCAGCACCCAAAATGCCTCTGAGTCATCCAGTCGCTTCTGTTCATCCAAGCACCTGGCCCCTCCACAGGCTCTTCAAATTGCTCTACTGCTCAGCAGAGTCACAAGAGAGAGGGGGAGGGTTTATTAAAATCTTTTCATTTTTAGCTTAATTTCCTTTATTTTTGGCATCTAAGGCTTTGTGCTCATATGAGTTTGCTGGGGTTGCCATAACTAAGTACCACAGGCTGGATGGCTTAAACAACAGAGATTTTTTTCCTCACAGTTCTGGAGGCTGGGAGGTCCAAGACCAAGGTGCCAACAGGGTTGGTTTCTGGTGAGGCCTCTCTCCTCGGCTTGCAGACGGCCACCTTCTCATCATGTCCTCATGTAGTCTCTCCTCTGTATGCGTGCACACATCTGTCCTCACCTGCTCTGTGTATAAGTACACCAGTTATATTTGGTTAGGGCCCAGCAATATGACTGAATTTTACCTTAATTTCCTTTCAAAAGGCCCTGAGTCCAATACAGTTGCATTGTGAGTTGTACTGGGGGTTAGGAATTGAGTATATGAATTTGGTGGTACACAATTTAGCCATTCCTATTGACCTTATTCTCAGTACGTCTCTCACTAGTTCCGCATTCTAGTGAATCCCTTCAAAATGGCCAATAAAGCTTACTCAGTGCAACCACACTGCATTTTATTCCCGAATGGATGAATGTGCTCTGGGTATATTTTTTGGTCCCAAACAATGTTAGTATCTTGTGAGTGCACAAGAATTAAAAATCATGTCTTGGGCCGGGCGCGGTGGCTCAAGCCTGTAATCCCAGCACTTTGGGAGGCCGAGGCGGGCGGATCACAAGGTCAGGAGGTCGAGACCATCCTGGCTAACACAGTGAAACCCCGTCTCCACTTAAAAAATACAAAAAAAATTAGCTGGGCGAGATGGCAGGCGCCTGTAGTCCCAGCTACTCGGGCGGCTGAGGCAGGAGAATGGCGTGGATCCGGGAGGCGGAGCTTGCAGTGAGCTGAGATCCGGCCACTGCACTCCAGCCTGGGCGACAGAGCGAGACTCCGTCTCAAAAAAAAAAAAAAAAAAAAAAAAAAAAAAAATCATGTTTTGGTGGCATGAGAGAGAAATACATGTGGAAGGGTCCATTCCCCTGGAAACTGGTAATAGCTGAAGGTCTGCGCTGCATGTGGTGTAACATTGGGGCATCTGATTTGACACCGTCCAAATATATTGACCTCTTTACTGCACAAGGCACCACAATGAAATAAGAGACATTTTCCTCTGGTGCCCCCAAATGAAAGCTGTGTCCTTCCTTCATTTCTGCCTCTCAAAACCTGATTTCCAGAACGAGTGTGAATTTCATTCACAGTAGTCTAAGACTAGACTTCAAGTGAATAACAAGAATTAAAAGTGTTTCCTCTCTCTTGAAGATTTCCTTTGTAAGTGTCAGAGCTTAGAGCTCAGGCTTCTACAGTAGAACTGTCAAGCATCCAGACCAGATGGATGATATTTGCAAGAGGAAGCTTCTTCCAGAATCTGAAATCAGACCTCTGAGTCCAGTCCTTTCCTATCCTTCTTCCCATGAGTGGAGCCCACACATCTGTTCTCGATGAGGGACTGTGGATGATTCAAAGATGAGAGAAATACAGGCTTTGCCTTCAAGATGCTTAATAATTCAGTAAGAAAAATAGATACATAAATAACTGATCTAAGGCAGAAAGCCGTAAGTGGTGAAAAACTTAGTGTTCAGAAGAAAGGCCGTTTTGATCTGTGGAAGCAGAGAGAGTTTGAAGCAAGTCTTGAAGGACAGGCAGGTAGAGCGTGGGCAGGTGGAGATTGTGGAGAAGGCCTTAGGGCAGAGAGAGCGACATAACCAAGGTGTGCTGCTGGAAGACTCAGTGTGCCTGTCTGAACAGCATCAGGCAGAGTCAAATCTCAGCACTGGGAAGCTGATTAACTAGCGTCATAACTATGATGAAGGCTCAGCGGCTTAGCATCCCAGCCCCAGCGAAGTCAAGGCGGCGTCCTCAGCTGGAAGGGTGCGGTCAAGAATCCTTCCCATTCAGCCTCCTTCTCATTCTCAGGTCCCTCTCCGCCCCTGCAACAATCTAACCAAGGTTGTTCTGCTCCTGAATAATAGAGGGATGAATGCATTTTAAATACTGATAAAATACACTGGGTGAATGCAGTTTGATCATGATTTGGGGTTGTAATCTTTTCCCTTTCTGTTTTTCTTGTTAGGGACATGTTTAATTGTTGCTTGTTCTACATAGAGGGCAGGATCTGTGAGGGGTAATGGTTAGTGGGGCAGGACCCAGCCAGATTACACAGGGACTTGAATGTGATGCTAGAGAGTTCCTACAGGTTGAGGAGCCACTGATGGCTTGTGGAAGGGGTGACAGGACTTGAGCAGCATGTTGAGACAAACGTGGTCAGGGGGTCAGCAGACTTGCCTGGAGAGACAGCTCCCTGGTGAAAAGCCATGTTTTTCCCCTCTGTGTAGGGAAGAGGTAGTCTAGTGGAGCGTGTGGAACAGCTAGACTGACTTTTGCTTGTTGGTTTCTGACTCAACTTTCTGGTCCAGCAGCTATTGATTTACATGGATATTTCTAAAAACAGCTGTAAGTATCTGGATAACAACGGTGTCTGTCTATCCAGAGAGGACATGCAGTGGGCTGAGGAAGGCCTGCATCCACAGGAATGAGTGGGAAGCCACACGAAGCAAGCACAGATGAATGTGATGCAGCTGACGCACCCAAATCCTACTCACGATGGGGAAGGACGTTGGGAAGTCGGCAGGGAGAGTCAATTGCCCACAGCTTTCATGATCTCAGATTAGACGTACATTTTTTTGGTGATCACAGAGGAAGGCTTATTTTTCCTATAAAAAGAATAAGAATTCTGAACGGGCTCAGATGCACACAGACACATTAAAGATATGACACTAGAGAGCTAATATTTGCTAGGTGTATGAAGGATAACCTGGTCCTGCCTTTGAACACTGACAGATAACCAGAAGTAAAAGGAAACAGAGGCCACTAGCATTGAAAAAATGCAGCTAATGAGACAGCTGGCAGTGGCCCATGTATGTGTGGGTCTTAATAATAGGATCAAGCTGGGTTCTTGCTGGAAGTCTAGCTCTGCAGGCTTGAGTTGAAGGCACTCAGGGAGACCTGGTCATCAGAATCATGTAGGAGGCTGATTAAAACTGCGTATCCCGGAGCCAGACCAAACCTGCTACTGAGTCAGCATCTCCATAGGTACGACTGGAACCGGTCAACATACTCCTTAATTATCTCATATTCTGAAATATATTCTATCAAAAGAAGTTTCTTCTTTTTTTTTTTTTTTTTGAGACAGAGTCTCGGTCTGTCGCCCAGGCTGGAGTGCAGTGGCGCAATCTTGGCTCACTGCAATCTCCGCCTCTTGGGTTCAAGCGATTCTCCTGCCTCAGCCTCCCAAGTAGCTGGGACTACAGGCGCACAATACCACACTCAGCTAATTTTTGTATTTTTTGTTTGTTTATTTTGAGACGGAGTCTTGCTCTGTCTCCCAGGCTGGAGTGCAGTGGCGCGATCTCCACTTACTGCAAGCTCTGCCTCGCGGGTTCACACCATTCTCCTGCCTCAGCTTCCTGAGGAGCTGGGACTACAGGCGCCTGCTACCACGCCCGGCTAATGTTTTTGTATTTTTAGTCGAGACGGGGTTTCACTGTGTTAGTGAGGATGGTCTTGATCTCCTGACCTTGTGATCCGCCGACCTAGGCCTCCCAAAGTGCTGGGATTATAGGCGTGAGCCACTGCGCCCAGCCAATTTTTGTATTTTTAGTAGAGATGGGGTTTTACCGTGTCGGCCAGGATGTCCTCGATCTCCTGACCCCGTGATCCGCTTTCCTTGGCCTCCCAAAGTGCTGAGATTATAGGCATGAGCCACTGTGCCTGGCCAAGAAGTTTCTAAGTACAACCGAAACCCTTAGAATCCTTCATTTTTATACCATTCCTGAGTAACCCAAACTTTTTTTTGTTGTTGTTTTAAGACAGAGTCTCACTGTGTTGTCCAGGCTGGAGTGCAGTGATGTGATCTTGGCTCACTGCAACCTCCACCTCCAGGGATCAAGTGATTCTCCTGCCTCAGCCTCCCGAGTAGCTGGGATTACAGGCACCTGCCACCATGCCCAGCTAATTTTGTATTTTAGTAGCGACAGGGTTTCACCATATTGGCCAGGCTGGTCTCAAACTCCTGACCTTGTGATCTGCCCGCCTCAGTCTCCCAAAGTGCTGGGATTACAGGCGTGAGCCACTGCGCCCAGCCGAGTAACCCAAACATTTGGCTTTGTGGTTTAGTTTATTAGTTTAAGCAGTTTGCCGAACGTTGCCCTGGGCAGTTTGCATATAGAGCCGAAAGGGCACAGACCCTGCCCATGATGAGCTCGTGGCTTGTGGAAGCATCTGCAAACCAACCTTTGCCCAACAGGCCTCCACCCCAGAGTCTGAGACCTGCAAACAACTGTAGAGGTTGGTGTCTTGTGTTTGCCATGTTCCGCTGGGAGGCTAAATCTGTAAGAAAACAAAGATGCTTGGAGGGAGGAGTCTGCTCCTACGCCCCACTCAGTCACAAGTCAGCTGACCCATTGTGCAAAGGAGCCAGCGTGACTGTCCTCGAGCCATAGTCCGGTGAGCTGTGTTTGGACACATGGGCAGTACCTGTCTTCCAGGTTTTAAGTGCTGGCCCACAGAAAGAGTCACTGAAGTAAGCGCTACTGCATCCCTCATAATGAGCGGACCTGTCAAAGGATTTCACTGCAGTGCTGCTTTATTTTGTAGAGAAACGTTTTAGAAAGAGGGGCATGCAAACTCAAAGAACTAGGACAAAGCAGCTCTGGAGTATTAAGCCTTATAGCAATAGAAAATACCCGATTCTGCTTTTAAGAAAACTGCCCCATTTTGTCTTTTATTATGTTAAAGACATACTCTGGTAGACTCTTCATCAAAAGCAGATTATTTTATTTATTTATTTATTTATTTATTTTATTTATTTATTTCTGAGGTGGAGTTTCACTGTCACCCAGGCTGGAGTGCAGTGGCGCTATCTCAGCTCACTGTAACCTCCTCTTCCTGGGTTCAAGCGATTCTCCTGCCTCAGCCTCCCAAGTAGCTGGGACTACAGGTCTGCACCTGTAATTTTTTTAAAATAATTTTTTGTATTTTTAGTAGAGACGGGCTTTCATCATGTTGGCCAGTCTGGTCTCGAACTCCTGACCTCAGGTGATCATCCTGCCTTAGCCTCCCAAAGTGCTGGGATTACGGGCAGGAGCCACTGCACCAGGCCAAAAGCAGATTATTTTATATTGACATTGTACTCTTCCCACCCCGGAGGACAAAGCCCTGCGAAGCAGCAGTTGAGTGAGTTGTGCACATGGCTGCACACATATGCATGCCCCTGGCTGGCTGACATCGCACAGCATCCTGGCACATGCTGATAGAAGATCGGTGCCCAGGGCGTTGTAGGCCGCTGCTCCCACTGTGGCCTCCACGGTGCTCCCAGTGGCTTGTCTCAGCTCTTGCAGCCGGAGCACCTGCTAGCCAGGAAAGCCATCAGGAGCATCTGGCTACTTTTAGCGTCAGAGCTTTTTTTCCTTCTCTTTTGTGCAAGCCATTATGTGGTACCAAATACGTATACGTTTAATATCTGCATGGTATTTCTCCGGCGTGGCCTCTGCTACTTCATGGTTAAATATTAGTTTTTTCTGGTATTGTGCAACTTTGGGTTTGCTGTAGAATCCCAGGCTACAGATGAGTCTTAGAGTGCAATGCATCTTCTCACCAGGGTAGCGGAGCCCCAAGAGAAGTGTAGTCATCTGCCCAAGCTTGCAGCACTAGTTAGTGGCAGAGCTATGGCTGGAGTACAGGATTCTGAGTCTTCAGCCCATCAGACTAAAGCATTTTATAATTTGGGTCCCATCTTTGCCTTAGTTTCTGTGAAGACCTATGAGTAGGTGATAAAGGAGTGTGGCAGAGGGCCCTGAGAAGTGATGATTTTTCATTAATGACTCCTTTTTTCTTGAAGCTGTTTGTTCCTACTCTTTCACGGATGCAGGATGTAGACCTCACTTTCCAGGGATTTTCATAAATATGTGTCATGGGTATACATGCCCCTTTTCCACTAGTTATTTCTAAATGGTAGCCCTATGTATCAAGGTGGAATATTTTGCATAGGAAATATTGGGCTCCAGTGCATCAAAAAGCTAGTATATTTTTTGGTGTGAGTGAATGTGATTATATATAGAGATTAGTTTAGGTCTTTGCATTTGGAAAGATACAGCCATTCCTCACTTGAGATGGAAACTAAATTAGATAATAAATACCAGGCCACCCAAACAAACAAACGAATGCGAAAAGGAAATGGTTAAACAAAAGTGTATCTTGATGTACGTTTTTCATATCCTCTTATTTGCTTTCACAAGCACACTTCCAACCAGAGTCCCTGTCTTTCGCCCTGGAGCTGACCGAGAGTCAGAGAGCACAAAGGTGGTGGCCAGCCAACCAGCGTATCACCGTCAGGGTAACTGTCAATGATTGTCGAACTGCACAGATCCCAATGTGTGTTTAAAAAGGCCAGTGTTCTTGTCACACACCTCTGGATGGCAGCTGTCTACTCTTCACTGGTGCTTGGTAAGGAGTCTGTTGAGGTCATTCAGCAGAAGACCCTGTTCTTCCAGGTCAGTCCTCCAGCTTGGGCCTTTATGACCCCAGTATTTTCTGCTTCTGATCCTGTCGAGTTATAGCCACCACCGTCACGCTGTAAGTGGGCTCCAAACAGTTTGGTGCATAACATGCAAGGCAGCGTTACTTTAAAGTTAATGAACAAGATTGGAGGCTGGGTAGAGGAGGAAAGTCAGTTGTGTTATATCCAGATCCATGTTCCTTTGCAGAGTTCTTTATTGTGAAGTTTTGTTCAGCAAAGCTAGTCCTATAGTGGATGGAGATGTCAGTGAATCCATTAAATACCAGCTTTGGAGTCAGCTGTACCACCTCGGAGCCGTGTAGCAGTGGGCGAGCCGCGTGCCCTCTCGGAGGCTCACTGCCTCTTTGGAGATAAGGGGAGCTGGCCGGGGTGCGTCCGGTGCCACGCGGAGGCCTGCGATGCAGGTGTACCTGGTCACGTCTGAGAGGAGAAAAGTTGCGATTTACTTTCTTGTGTCTTTCCTTCTGTCCTTGGAACCTGCAGAATTGGCCTCAGACTTAAAAGTTGTCCTTAGTTTGGACTGGTGTTGGGAGAGTTGTTTAAAAATGCTTTGTCCTGTTTGGTGTTTTACAGACTTACACTATCAGGGAACCCTGTTTGTTCATTTCTTTTCTTTTTCCAGTGGAAAATTGCTGTTTGGGAGATGATTCAGAGAATTGAGTAATAATCAATCTACAAAAGCATTTATGCTGGCTGACCGCTGAAGAATAGGCATTTGCTTCTAGTTGAAATCAATTATTCATAGAGATTAACCTGTTTGACCAGGAGATGAAAAAAATTTTGCTAGCCTTTTTAGTCTTAAAATTCCTGTGGGTCAGTAATAACTGCAGGTCAGTTTTACCTTAGACAGGGACAACTATTATTTCTAAGATACATTTTGAGACATAGAGATAAAATATTTATTTATGCCTGTTGCCTAAATAACCTTGGGGGAAAAGTCCAGTGGGTTGAGTTTGCCTTTTGGAGGAGGGGAAGCCGTTGGTGCCCAATGCTCTCGAAAGAGCACTTCATGTTTTATGCTGCTTTTTATCTCAATCATTCGAGTATTTGCTGCTTTTAAAAAAACAAACAGAACCAGTAATGACATTGTATGAGAAATTGCTACAGTGATTGCTGCGTATTTTATAGCAAAACGTTGCAGTATTTCTTATATTGAGAAAGTAGAACCTATTTGGGGTTGAAATGATCAAACCCAGATGCTTTCCTAAAATTATATTTTTGGTGCATTTATATGTCTGTTACAAAGTGTGCTACATGCTAAAAATATTTTCCTTTGTAGGCCGAGGGGAGTTTCAAACCGCACTGAGGGACATGTAGATCAGATGGTTTTCCGTAAGGGTGTTACCAGCATCCTGGTTGTTATTAGCCTCGACTTCGCAATATGACATTATTTATGCCAGAAGCCTTCACAATTCAGTTCTTCTTTAATTTCAGCAACTTTATTGGCACGAAAATGCATGGAAGGGAGGCCAAAGTCAATACATCAGAATTTGGGACTCAGACTCCAGGGCAACAGGCGATAATGGGATTCGGCTGGAGATAACCCCTCCACCCTGGGGTCTGTTTCCCTGGGACGGAGAAACTGACTCCCACATCAGGCAGCCTCTCTTGCCTTTTGTCCAAGCACTTCCTCTTGTTTTTCTCTGGTGTCTCCCTCCTTCTCCCCAGCCACGCATGCTGCCATTTTTCACAGTCCACGCAGCCAGGTAGAGACATACTTCTCCTTAAGACGCTTCTGGATTCTGTTTATTGCAAAGGCAGTTGCTCTACAATTCTCTCTGGTTATTCCTCCTCAAATTGTATTTCCTAGTCACTGTCATTGGTTTCATAATTGAGAGACATCTGCCTGGGTTTTGCATAAATGCCTCCAGTCAATTAAGCTGCAAATGGGTAAATCTAAGAATGTGTAGATTGTCTAACTCTCTGTGGAACTGTAGTTTTTAGCTTAATCCTTCCCTTCACTCCTTCCCCTCACCTCGCTGCCCCCAGTCAACTGGAGTATCCTATTTAGAACATCCAGAATGAGCAGAAAAGGCTGTATACTAAGTGCATTCCACATAATAGCTATTTACTTATCCCAGTCACAACTCTGTGGAGACACTGTTATGATAACCATTTTATAGATGAAGAAACTGAAAATCAAATCTGACTTAAAAGCCTTCATCCTTAATTATTATACTGGTTTTAAATGCATGTAGCTCCGGTTAGGATTACAGCTATTTTTGCATCTAGCACCTGACCATGGTGGTATCTTCAGAGAGCAATGTAGAAATATAAAATTTCAGGCTGGGTATGGTGGCTTACGCCTGTAATCCCAGCACTTGGGGAGGCCGAGGCGGGCGGATCACCTGAGATCAGGAGTTCGAGACCAGCCTGACCAACATAGTGAAACCTTGTCTCTACTAAAAATACAAAATTAGCTGGGCGTGGTGGTGTGCACCTGTAATCCCAGCTACTCGGGAGGCTGAGGCAGGAAAATTGTTTGAACCCAGGAGGTGAAGGTTGCAGTGACCTGAGATCAGTCCACTGCATTGTAGCCCGGGCAACAGAGTGAAACTCTGTTTCAAAAAAAGAAAAAAAGAATTATCAAATTTCACTTTGTGATATTCTTGTAATAACACTCAGCTTACTATTTTGAATGCGACAGGACCAGAAATGAAGTTATCTCCTTTTTTTTTTTGAGACGGAGTCTCGCTCTGTCGCCCAGGCTGGAGTGCAGTGGCCGGATCTCAGCTCACTGCAAGCTCCGCCTCCCGGGTTCCCGCCATTCTCCTGCCTCAGCTTCCCGAGTAGCTGGGACTACAGGCGCCGCCACCTCGCCCGGCTAGTTTTTTGTATTTTAGTAGAGACGGGGTTTCACCGTGTGAGCCAGGATGGTCTCGATCTCCCGACCTCGTGATCCGCCCGTCTCGGCCTCCCAGAGTGCTGGGATTACAGGCTTGAGCCACCGCGCCCGGCCGTTATCTCCTTTATAATAAGACATACGAGAAACAGAACTTCTTTTTCACGTCCATTGGTTGTCACTGGAAGGGACACACACTTGTTTGTGGAGCTCAGATGTGCTGTGTCTTTGCGGGCTCTGGACAAGGGCGTTGGGCCTGCGTGCTTGTCAGGCCAGGCTTTTTATTATGACGTCACAACTCAGTTATTTTGATACCTTCAAAAATTTATTTAGGTTCAGAATACTTGATAGGCTTTTGTTTCTGAGGGGAAAGGGGAAGGGATTTGCGTTTACTGGTCTATTTTGTGCCTTTTGCTGTATGCACCATTTCATTTTGTCTTCACCGCAGCATTACTTCTGTTTCATTTTGTCTTCACTGCAGCATTGTTTCTGTTTCATAGCTCAGAGGTTGACATGCACGTCCAAGGCCACAGAGCTTCTTGGTGGCAATGACAGAGTCTAAGTTCCCAACTGTGGACTTCCCATGACACCCTGGCTTCGTACGGAAACAGTTCAGTCACATTTACAGAGTGACCTGTAAAAACAGCAACCGTATATTTGGTTGTCCTTTATCATGATTTCCAGTATCCTTGAACTGCAGAGATCAAGGCAGTGATGGTAAGAAATGCTCTCATAGAAGGCAGAACAGGCCATAATATTTACATAATAAATTGAAATCCATAATTATAAAAGCATTCAGAAACTCCTAGAAGATAGATTTAATAAGATTCTAACATACCTAATATTAATATGAATATAAATTAACTGGGTAGGTTCTTCATTCTGCATATTAGGAGGTGTCTAATAAAACGCTAATGTTCTTTGTGGTTCTTTTCCAACTAGCATACTGGTGAGCACAAAAGCTGTGTTATGTACAGAACGGCTGGGTTTATCCCTAGTAGAAAGAAGTTATGTTTGGTATCTAAAGAACAATGAGCGTTTGCTGCTTGGCTGATCAGTGCTGGATCAAGTTCACATTCCCCGGCTCCCACTCTCCACCTCCACACGCAGTGGGTGGAAGCAGAACACAGGGAGGGGAGGACAGGTCCTTTTTCACGGAGAGACGTGAGCCTGGGCTTTCCTTATATGGACACAGCTGGGCCTGTGTAGCATTAAACACTGATTTCATCCACCGCTGGAGAAAACATCCTACAAAAAGTGAAGAGATTAGCAGCCAATTAATTCTGGCCCTTCCCATTGTTTTCCTGGAACACCTCCTTGTATGGCACTGACTGCTTGGTGAACAAACATTCTGGAAAATAGCTTTCTCTCATATATTATTTATATTTGGGACAGCCACTCCACCCCCCACATGTGGTGGATTTTACTTGCGTGTGTGTGTGATTTTACTTCTTCATCGAGGGATGGATGACTCAGGCCCATTCCTCTTGTTGCAAATTGTGACTTCACTGGGTTTCTTTTGGAGGCCATATAACAAGCCACCCAGTGTGAGTGCCACGCTTTTTAAAAATGGACATGCCAGGGCCACAGACTCCCATCATGTCCCCTCCTTCAAAGGCACTGTGGAGCATCCACACGTCCATGTGTCCACACTTCAGATACCACACCTGCTCTATCTTAGGAAATAACGGGAAAGTGCCTAGACATGGTTGTTTGCTTTTCAAGCTAGTGAAATATCAACATCTGATATTTTTGTGTTTTTCAATAGTAACTAATCCCTTCTGTAAGGCATTTTGCCAGAATAATGTTCCTATAGCAGCAGTGTGTGTGTGTGTGTGTGTGTTCTGAGCACTAGAGCTCTGTGGTCAGTGCGCAGTGCCCAGGACTCGAGGAAGTCAGCACAGGTTGCTTCCTGAATGGAACAATACCTTCTGCACATGGCGAAGGGTCTTTTCCATTGGTGCAGCCTGTCCTTCATTCTAGCCAGCAATCTTCCCAATGCAAATGTTCACTTCAAGGGAATGGATGACAGCCATCAGCATCATTAGAACATCATCTGCAGATGACGAGTTGGAAATACCACCTTCATGTCTACAGTATTGCAGGTCAGCACTAAGATTGGGTTCCTAAAGATAAGGATGTATGCACTTTTCGCTAAGGACCCAGATTGTATTAGCTTTAGAAAAAAAAATCAGATAGCTGCCCATTGTTGCCTCCCTTCCGGGTAGAATGTTGAAATCTTCCATTTCTTTTTAGTTCTTTTTGTGTGTATGCTTCACTTATCTTGCCCAAAATTTTATCCCTTGGTGTGAGCTGCAGGAAGTGACTCCTGGCTTGGCCCACGAGCCCATCCTGCCAACACTGTGTCTGCCATCTGCCAAATTGGACTTACTGTAGTAGAGCATAGTGAGTGGCCATCACTGGTGGCATTGACTTTGAAATTTAGATGTCTCCCAAGCATCTGGAATTTTTTCATAGTAACCTATTTGAGATGGGGCATCATTAAAATTATCTAAGGCAGTGGTTCTCAGTGCTGCCTGCACATTGGAAGCCTGAGGGATGGAGGGGCTTTAAAAATGACAGACGCCTGGGTCCTACTCTCAGAGATGGGAACCTAAGTGGTCACCTGGGCATTGGGATTTGTAAAACACTTGCTGGTGACTTGAATAAGCACCCGAGGGTAGAAACCACTAATCTGAAACCGCCCTTACATAATTTTATATTTCACCATGAACATTTTTTTTTTTTTGAGACAGAGTCTTGCTCTGTCACCCAGGCTGGAGTGCAGTGGCACAACAGTAGCTCACTGGAGCCTCAAACTGCAGGGCTCAAGCGATACTTCTCCCTCAGCCTCCTGAGTACCTGGGCCTAGAGGCATATGCCACCGTGCCCAGCTAATTTTTTATTTTCATTTTTTGTAGAGACGGGATCTCACTACGTTTCCCAGGATGGTCTTGAACTCCTGGCCTCAAGTGATCCTCCCACCTCAGCCTCCCAAAGTGCTAGCATTATAGGCATGAGCCACCACACACAGCTGAAAAACTCTTTAAGGTTATAATGTCCATGAATATCAAGCCCTGTAAATAACTGAAGGCATTGAAGGGAATAGAATAATGTCTGCTTTTTAGAATGTATTTTTCAGTAGACTTTTATAGTATGGAATTATATTTTGCAGCCTATGTTTTCATCTGGGGTTGATCTAATCCATATAATGAACAAATATGTTAAAGTGAGACAGTCACACTAGATGTTCCGTAAGCACTCACGCTGGAGTAGAAAGAGTACTCCACTTCCAACCAGGAGACCCAGGGGCCAAGCGATAGGAGATCCCCTGAGACTCAGTTTTTCCACCTTTCAGATGGGACTGTGTGAGGAACGCGCAGAACAGTCTGTGTATGGAAGCATGTTGTAAAGCCTTCAGTTCTGTAGGCAATTGCCGCTCTTACTCTCTCGAGCAGTCTCAGGTCCTGTGGTCTCCAGCAGGGACGCGTCAGTACTTTTTTTGTCTTAAAGTCACTTCCCTCCAGCTTCTAGTGATGTTGTATTGCTTCTTAATACTAGTCATTTAGAAGTTGATAAATAGCAACTGCTTCCTGTTCTAAGCAAATTACATGTCATTTGATCAGAACTTCATGAGGAAGGAGGCTTAGAGGGGGCACAGCTACTAGGCAAGCCGGCTGTGTGCTCCTTATACCTTGCTGTGTTACTACCTTGTCACAGGAGTTTCCTGAGGACAGGGACAATGTCTTACTCATCTTTGCATTCACAAAATCTAGTGCTCTGTTTCACAGGAGGCATTTAATATGTTTTTTATGTGAATAACCTGTCTATATGTTCAACTTATATTATTCTCTCCAAATCTAAGCCCCTTTCTTCTGGTTTTGATACCAAGAGATAAAATATTTTGTTGGTTAGCCTTTTTATAATAGTCCTGTATAGTAATGTTTATTTGATGATGTCTGTATAGTATCATGTCTGCATAGTACTATGTTTATTTTTTGACAGTTCTTTTCCTAGAATTTTATAAGTAGAGTTACAAGAACAGCCATACATCCTTAACTTCTGTATTTTACTTCTAAACGTTGTTAATGAAGATAAATATTAGAACTGTAAGATTTTCCCAGATCCTCCTTTCTCCCATCCAAAGAGAAAAAGGAAATTAAAAAACAACAACAACAACAAAAAACCAGAATACGTTATTAATTCATACTCTTCTCTGTCCAAAATGGAGTGAAGGCATCTTCCAAAACAGATAAATATAACATGATAGAAATAAAACAAGAAAAATGAAGCAACAAGAAAATAATGGTAGCAGAAAAGGATGGGGCCAGGAATTAAATTAGCATATAATATGCACACCCTGACGTTCCTATGCCTGGTTAAACAGGGTCACAGAGCTCTAAGCTTTCTAGAAGAGGGAAGAGGGATAAATTGCAGATGCAAGAGGTGAAAACAAACAAGCTGCCTAAGTCCAACTATCCCAGATGCCGACACCAGGAAGACAACTGTCCTGTGGCTCCTCACAGAAAATTACTGTCTAATGGAATAAACAACCCTCTAAATCCATCCTTCCGGTAAACATCGTGATGGATTTTATGGGGCTGTTTCTTATAATGCACCTCAATAAAGGTTGATGGCTTCTTACCAGAACTTAATGCGATAACAGGACTTTCACAGAGTGCCCATAAGACCAAGTCCAGGGCCAGCTTTAAAGTGGTCTGGCTTATTCCAAGAAGGGATTTTAGAGTATCCAGACTACAAGTTTAGGTACAGAAGAATCTGTGAACCTCCTGACAGTTGGGGTGTGTGTGCTGTAGGTGTATTTTTTTCTAAGGAGCTGACAGCACCATTAGCCTGCATCAGATTCTCAGAGGGGGTCAAGAAATGGAAGAACTAAGCATTGTACCTGTTCCCTCAGTTGATCTCTAGAAAGGTTTTTAGCAGTAGTGAGCTCAGGTTATGGCTCCTGAGAGAAAGAAGGCCTGTTAGCCGGTTCGCCACGGAGCCACGGCCTCAGCAATCCACTGCGCCCAGCGTGAAACCGACTTCCTTTTTTGAAAATTATGCTTTATAAGGACTTCCACTAAGAGGTCCGTTTGGCAGGACCAAAATCCTCCTAAAAAAAAGAAACAACAACAAAAAAACTAGTTTATCTAAAACAGAGACAGAATGGGCAAATACAAATAATACAAGCAACAGGTAAAACCAAACCAGCTGATCAAGTCAAACTATTCCTGATGCGGACACCAGGGAGAAGACTGTCCTGTGGCTCTTCATAGAAAATTACTATCTAACGGAATAAACAACCCTCTAAACATCCTTTATGTAATTTATACTTTTCTAAAATAATCCAAAAATATAACATAAAGGATGCTATATTTAAAAATAATAGACAGCCGGGCACGGTGGCTCACATCTATAACCCAGCACTTTGGGAGGCCGAGGCGGGTGAATCACCTGAGATCAGAAGTTCGAGACCAGCCTGGCCAACATGGTGAAACCCTGTCTCTACTAAAAGTACAAAAATTAGCTGGGCATGGTGGTGCGTGACTGTAACCCCAGCTACTTGGGAGCCTGAGGCAGAAGAATCGCTTGAGCCTGGGAGGTGGAGGTTGCAGTGAGCTGAGATTGCACCACTGCACTCCAGCCTGGGTGATAAGAGCAAGACACTGTCTCAAAATAAATAAATAAACCAAATTTAAAGATATAAATATTTGATAACTTTACCCCAATCCTACTTTATTTTTGAAACTTAATCCAGCCTTGATTTTATTTCTAGATGTGTGTAGATTCTTACTTTTAAATTTACCCTGAACGTATGTTGGCAATAGAACACTTCTGAAACCAGTGGAAGCTTCTGGAACTCTCGACCTTGTTTGGTATTCAAAGATATTTGGTTTCTTTTAGTGGATAGCTTTCCCTCCGCTGTGCCCAAGGGAATGTAATTTGCCATCTGCGGCTGTTTGGGACCATAGCAGAGCCTCCCTGCTTGCCCTTTGGCCTTCCTGGTGCCTAGGAAGGCTGGCTCCTCCTTCCTCTGCCCCGTGCCTCCTCCATGAAGTAGAAGCAGAAAGAGAAAACACAGCCATAACGTGAAGTTGGTATCACTATATTTTTCCAGTGATAGGAGGAATTTCGTCTTTGTCTAAGAAAAGGAAGGAAACTGAAGGAAAGTGAAAAAGGCTTTCCCTCCAAAAGTCATCTCCAGTCAATCCCGAGGTTAAATAATTTTAAAGCAATGGTATTTTCCTCAGCCTCGGACACTGTCTTCAGCTATGAGGAACTGCTTTGACCAAAAAAGTTTCGTAGAACAACTTCCTTTCAAAACATGCGTATCTACTGGATGAGGCATTTTTAAAGATACAATTCAGATAGAAAACATCTGTTTTAAGAGACAGCTTTAAAGTGCTTTTACTGCATTCTCAAAGGCAGTAATTAGAATGCCCCTCCCCACCACAGAATTCCAGTTTTAAAAAAGCCGTCTTCCAGTTTCTCTACACCGTCTTCATTGGCATCAGCCCGTGAAGAAGGGGAGATTCAGGTAGACAACAGGAGAAATGTGTTCAGGTTGGATTGAACACAATAAGAAAGTATTTTTTCAGTGTCATGCAATATGTAGATCTTTCATTCTAGATTAAATTCAGCTTCTAGCACCATTCTGAATAGAATTTTAGTGATTCATATGTGAGGGATTAGGAACCTTTCTCATTTCAATTTTATTAAATTTATTTTTATTGTTATTTACTTATTAATATTTTTTTGAGGCAGGATCTCACTCTGTTGCCCAGGCTGGAGTGCAATGGTGCGATCATGGCTCACTGTAGCCTCTGCCTTCTGGGCTCAAGTGATCCCCCCACCTCACCCTCCTGGGTAGCTGGTACTGCAGGCTAACACCACCATGCCTGGCTAATTTTTTTTTTTGGTAGAGACAGGGGTCTTGCTGTGTTGCCCAGGCTGGTGTTGAACTCTTAGGCTCAAGAGCTCCTCCCACCCTGGCCTCCCAAAGTGCTGGGATTACAGGTGTGAGCCACCATGCACAGCCTGTTTATAAAATTACCCTGGCAATGTAACTAATATCCCATGGTCTCCCTCTTGTAAACATGTAAAATTCTAGGCTCTTTACAAATGAAGCATTTTAGTGGTGAAACAAACAGGAGTTAATTAGAAAGATCTTCATTTTAAGACTTCTCCCCCTTGAAATTTTAGGTGTCCTTCATTTGTTCCTTTATCCTTCCATTCACTATGTAACATATTTATTGGATTTCTAGTATGTGCCAGGCAGTGTTTCTGGTGGACTGAACAAAAATCAAGAACAAAAGAAACAGGATCTCTTTCTTCTTGGAGCATAAAGTCCAGCTGGGGAGAGAGACGTTCAGTACATTTTTAAAAGAGCTCTAATAACTGCACATCACAGAGTGAGCCCTAATGTAAATTTGACTTTAGTGAATGATAATGTATCAATATTGTTTCCTCAGTTATAATAAATATTCTAATGCAATATGTTAATAATGGGGAAGCTGGTGAGTGGGTACAAATATGGGAACTGCTTTCTGCTCAGTTTTTCTATAAACTTAAAACTGCTCTAAAAATCACTCTAAAGGAAATAAACAGGATGCTATTAGAAAGAATAGTGGAGTGACATAATTTGGATTGGGGAGTAAGGCAAGACCTTTCTGCAAAAGCGCTGCTGAAACCCAGAACTACAGGATAAGTGGGCTAGCCAGGCAAAGAGATGGAAAAGCGTTCTCAGTGAAGCAAAGTGGTATCATTTGAATTACCTTGGGACATACCATTCTGGCTTCTCTGTGGAGGATGGATTCTGGGATGGCAATTGGGAGGAGAGTTGGGGGACAAAGGACAAACAAGGAGACAAGAGTCAATTAGGATGGGTCACAGCTTTTGCTTCCTACTTGGCAAAATCCTAGAAGAGCAGAGTGACAGTAGGCTGTTTCCTTTGTTCAGCTCATGCCAGCAACCGTTAGGTTATCCATGATCTGGGTGCTAGGAAGAAAGGAAACTGTCAGTAGCAGCAAGACAGGGTTTCCAGGTCCTGGTTTCTAAGATCTTTCCAGTGATTCAATGGGATTTATAGAATTAAGAACGCGTGTGTGCGTGTGTGACTGCAACCAGTTAAAAATTGCAAGGGGAAAAAACTTTTCAAGTAACTAGTACCTAGCTGTTAGCAGCAGCTTTCATGTAATAGTTGTGTTTATTCCTATTACTGGACTTTTGAAAATCTTTAGCAAATGAGCACACATTTCGTAGCACTTAGCTATTATAATAATGACACACAATGGTTAACACGTCTGTTTATATTACTGTCTAGATTTCAACTTTTTTTGTATTCCTGGAAACACAAAGTAAGAATCCCTCATTTGAGCAGACTTGTTGTTTGTTTTAGGAAATAGACATGCATCATCCGTGTAATTTTAAGTAGTCCAGTTATGAATATGGAATGAAGGGATAAAATCCTGATGTTTCCATTAAGCTCCTCTGTGTAAAATACTCCATGGCAAAGTTGCTGCTATTTAAAGTAGTGAGTTTGATCTTGGCTTTGATCTAAACCTTTTGATCTTGAAAGAAGGACAGAGTAGCAATAAAGAGAGGGCAAGACAGATTTCCTTTAAAGAAATGTGATAAAGTTAAAGGGATGGTCAAGACCCAGCAAGCAGCAGGACAACCCCACTCTTCGCCCCGGCCCGCCCTCAGAGGCAGGCGGGTTCCAGCCACTGCTGATGAGGATGAGAAGGCCGTTGGCGGGTGGAGGAAAATCTTGGGGTATCGCACATTTTTATAAACTAAGTGTAAACTTTCTCCCAAATTATGAAAACAGATTGACCCCTCCTTTTTAAATCCTACCCAGTGGTTCTGGGGGTCCACACTGGCGGGAGCGGGGCTGGGTTTCTCTGCGCCCCGGCCTCGTCCCCGGGAGGTCACCTGCCGCTGCCCGGAGCCCAGAGGGGCCGCTGGGAAACGTCTGCTCGACGGCGTAGAGCCCGTTCCCGGAGAAAACTCCACTAGGACACTAGGAAAGTTGCTTTCCCTCCGCGAAAGCCACCGGGACCAGGTTTCTGACCCCAGGAGCGCGCTAGGCTGGCCGCGGGCGGGGTTCCTTCCCCGCCACCGCTCCCTCCAGCCTGCGGCGGGCGGCCGGGGCCCCTCTCGCTGCCGGGAAGCCGCTCGCGGGGCGCGGGGACGCGGGGCGGCCGGAGCCCGGGAGCGGGAGCGGGAGCGGGAGCGGGAGCGGGAGCGGGAACACGCCGTTGGCGGCGAGAACAATACAGCGCCGGCGCGGCA
>NW_016805186.1:2485827-2529711 GCF_001698545.2 Rhinopithecus bieti | reverse complement strand
TCGGGCGCGGGGACTAGCCGCCGGGCTCGGGGCTGCGGCGCGGGGAGCGGCCGGGCACGAAGGTCGGGAGTCCCGCGGGCGGGCGCGGGTGGCCTCCCACGGCGCGGGGAAGACCAGGTGGCGGGGCCGGGGGTCTCTGCGTTCTCGCGCTGCGGGGCGGCCGTCAGGACCCCGTCGCCTTGTTTGAAATGCTGTGGTTTTTGAACCTCAGGTCACGAAGTGGATTCGAGTGAACCGGAGACCCCGAAAACGGAAGCGCAGGGAGAGGGAAGAGGTGTTTGAAAAGGTAGGGGCTCCCGAGACGGTGCTCGGTGCGGGTCTCGGTAAATCCGCTTCTGCCCCGCGAGGACCTGGTCATGACAATAGAGCAGCGTTGAATTTAAAAAAGTTTTTGTTATAATAAACCATAGATTTAACATACGGGGAAATTCTGTAGAAATATTGGTCGATAAGCCTAATCATCTACATATTCTCATAAAGAGAGAATAACCCGTGAGATTTGTTTCTTGCTGGTTAAATACAGCAGTAGGACTTAAGTGGGTTCCATTATTATTTTAGATCAGCGGCGTTTATTATCTCAGTGTTAAGGTGCCTCTGAAAAATGAAACGTGTTCCGAAGAAATCACCCACAGTGTTAGGTTCCGTGCGGGACGTTCTCACCTAGACTTTAAATTGGAGTCATCTAAGAAATGGAGAGAGAAGAAGAAAGAAGTGGATTACTTTTAAAACACTAGGAGGAATTTTATTTGCTGTAAAGCAAATGAGAAATTTGTTGACCTAAGTTTTGAATTTCAGTATGTTACTTTGCAGAAGTTTGGACTGCCTGTTGTCTGATTTTGTACTAAAACTTGATTTGTCATTGTAATATATCATGAAATAAGGTAAGTAACCCGTTGTTTTCCAAGTGACTTGCGGAAAACTTGTAAAAGTGAATAATTTTTTGACAAACGTTACAGCAGATAGGATTTTTGTTGCTTTTGCTTAATTACATCTCACTGTTTTTTGATTCTTGATACCACCAAGGGATTAAAATAGCGGTGTGTTGTTTTTCTGCTGCTAGAATGTATGATGAATCACTCTTGATTCTGAAGCCAAATTCTTGCTGATAGCATTGCTGCCAATTTCTGTGCTGTGTTGCCTTAGTATGGGCATTGCTGCGTCCGAGAATGTGCACAAAGCACATCAGAATAAAGGTGATCCCAGAGCTGCAGAGTGCACTTCAGGATACCAGAGGGCAGCTTCTGAGAGAGCTGGAAAAGGAACCAGCCTGTGAATATGGTTGTTTGTAGCTAGACTTTTCAGCGTGCGTGAAAAGGGGGATCCCAGCCCCTTTTTTTTTTTACCCCCCTCCCCCCCGAGGGTCATATATGTCACTTCAGTTGAAGGGTAGTAGAAAAAGTTGTCATTTGGAACAGACTTGAGTTTTCTGGCCATACCTCAGCACATGGTATGGTAAGTCGTGTTTAATGGTTTAGGTGTGTTTTAAATGTTTGTGAGGTGATGAATGAGATCATAAAATACCCAAAGAAGGAGAAGAATTACGGCTTGCTTGGTATTTTTTTTAAAAAATATGTCGTAGCTGTTAATTTTTTTTTTTTTTGGAGATGGAGTCTTGCTCTGTCATCCAGGCTGGAGTGCAGTGGCGCCATCTCGGCTCATTGCAGCCTCAGCCTCCCAGGTTCAAGCTATTCTCCTGCCTCAGCCTCCCGAGTAGCTGGGACTACAGGCACGTGGCACTACGCTTGGCTAATTTTTGTATTTTTAGTAGAGATGGGGTTTCACCATGTTAGCCGGGATGGTCTCCATCTCCTGACCGCATGATCTGCCCGCCTCGGTGTCCCAAAGTGCTGGGATTACAGGCGTGAGCCGCCGTGCCCTGCCAGCTGTTAATTTTAAGCCAAAATAAGATTACCAAAATGCGCAACGTCCTGTAGAAAGGAAGGGGAAGCCATTATCTTTGTGGATTACTAGATGTTGTGACTACCAAAATCTAACCTAGAAGTAACCGTATCTGTGACACCCATGACCGGGTCTCCTGAGAATGGGGGTGGGGCGAAGGAGGGGGACTGATCGATTGCTTCACCTTGCAGGAGAATGAAGTTCTTCGCCCAGCCGTTTCCCCTTGATACAAGCTTTTGTGTTAAAACTTAGGGGGAAGATTTGCCTCTGACTTTTTTTCTTGGAAAATGTGGGCAGCAATTTTAAGAGAACGTGAAAATGGAGTAGGTTGGAACCAACATTCAGAACTTCCTTTCATGGATTGAAACTTAAAGCTGAGGAGGTTTGAGGGTGGAGGTGAGGAAGGGCTAGAAGATAGCAAATTTCAGAGTCGTGTCAGAGAATATGAACTGTCAGTTTCCAGTGTTTCTTTTGGCTCTGCACAGCACTTCCAAGCCCCTTTGCCCACTGTTTTGCTTCTGCTACACCTAGAAGAAGATTCAGAGCTCGTAGAGGTAAAGCATGCGGTATTTCCAAGGGCCTTCCCCTATTCTGACGTAGAAATTGAACTTTGTGACCATGAGTATTCTTTCCAAGGTCCATGTGTTAACCTTTTGCTAGGGTTTGAACCTGTTATTAGTAGGAGCCTATGTAGTTCACTTGCTGTTGCGTCTAGTAAGTTATTTTTAAAAATGTCTGCCATGTCACAAATAGAAGCAAATTATTCAGTTTCTCTTTTTTCCTGCATTCATTATATCTTTCTTCTATGTTAAAATAAAACTATGGTATTTTCTGATTTTAGTCAGTTTGTATTAGTGTAAAATAGAATGAATCTCAGTCATTTCTGGTAGGTGCCCATTTGAAATGTAGCCGTTGCTTTTATTTGTCTACTTTGTTTTCCTTGCCTCTGTTCCTCCCCTCCACACTGCCCTGGCCTCCAGCCCCCAGGGGTCTGTCTACACCTGCAGGCCTCTCTCAGGATTCAGCCTAGATGAGTAACTTTGATGAACTCGTTTGTGCTAACTCTGCTGGGGGTCATAACCTTTTTCCTCCGATAGGAGGGTCGGCTGTGTTCCTGCCGTGTGGAAAGCAGAACCTTCTGACCTGCCTTGGAAAGGAAAACAGTGCTCTAGTGAGAGGACGGACTCTGACCACGGGCGCTGGGCAAAGGAGCCACGCCGGAGAACGGCATCTTCCAGGGATGTTTGTTTTCCCCTTAAAGAAAATCTCCAAGGTGCTGAGTAGTAGGCATAGTCCGAGGCAACTTGAAATACTAGTTGAGTTTTTCAGTGAACTCGCGAAGCAAAACAAACTCACCCTGTGCTCAGCTGTGGGTTAAAATAACACAGTGAAATAACATAAATTGGGGACTGAGATGTACCATGCAGATACAGGGATTTGAAGTGCTCTCCTGGCCTTTCCCCGCCTTCTGCTTCCAGTCATCCCACCCACCAGAGAATTGTGCCATCTTTCTGTGTTATCGTAACAGACTACATTTGTTATCTCTCTGAAGGTGCATCATTCTGTCTCATGCATCTTTTCATATTTTTTCTGACATTTATTTCCATTTTATTTTAGTTTCATATTTTAGCCCTTGTTCTCCTTGTATGAGTGAATTCTTTTATATTGTTTTGTTTTTCACTTAAAGTGACAAAACTCACCTCTTTTACTTCTGGTCCTCAGGTTTTCTTTTCTTCTATTCTGATACTCTTCATTTTTTTAATTATTTCAAGTTCCTTTCATTTAGTTTGAATAATTTTGCAACAGAAAACAAGGAAAATATGAATAACTCACGAAAACAATTAGGATGATTGGATCAGCCAGCTGTGCAAAGGACAGGATGAACAGTTGTGATTGCAACAGTGAATTTTATGTGTTTTTAAACTAATAGATTTCACTAAATGGCTGTTGGTTTTGGAAGAGGAACGCACATTTTTTTCTTTTTTTACCTTTTTTAGCTGATTCAAAGATAAAATTGTGTGCCATCACAGATTAAGGAATGTTTTTACAAATATATGCATATAATATAAAGATTTAGTAATCGTTTTATCAATATTCTAAAGATTAGAATGTATAGTAGAATAGTCTTTTATGAAATAATGTACTTATGGAAAATATATGACTGGGATATGATTCCTTTAGAGGAAGAAAATTTCAATTTTCAGATTCAGAGGAAGCACTCTTCCTAGTCTATACATACCATAAGTGGAGAGCGAGTTTTACAGTCCTCATTTCAGGTCTTCAGTAAGCGTGTATGATGATATCAGGAGTATTCATTGGCTCAGTTTCAAATCATTGGAAATTCAGCCGTGGTAAGGTTGGCTATTATGTGTATTAGCGTTTCCAAGCGAGTGGTCTCGGCTGGGGTGAGATTGTCAGCTCTCTGTTAGGATTAGTTACAACGAATACAGTGCAAATGGTTTCCAACAACAGTGCACTTCAAGGTTACCTTCATAATTCTTTTCTGCCAGAACCCAAGAAACAATACTCTTGAGTTTCTCAGTGTTCAAATTGTTAAAAATTTGCTGAAATTTTCTTTCACATATTCAGAGTGAAACATAAAGATCCAGAAGGATGGTTGTGAAAAGTATGGACCTTATAGTATGTGGTGGGCATTTTCATTGAGGCCAAATGATAAATTCTGTTTTCCAAATCTTTAAGGGGAAAAAAAAAACAACTATTTCCCTTGTTATAATATATTCCTAAATTCTAGAGTATTTTCACTGTACTTTTATTTCATTTGTTCCTTATACATACTTGACTCTGAACCAAAATCAATGATAATCTTAGTTTAAATGATAATTCACAGATTTAAAAAATTGTATGTAAAATCCAATTTGGTTTATGCATTTTTTAGTATTTATTGTTCCTTTTAAATTTTATATATTGTAAGAGAATACTTTTATTACAGTACTAATATTCAAAATGATAAAGGTAGGTGCAAATTTTAAACTGTTTAATAAAGTACTGCTGTGTTTGTCTTTTGTGACAAAGGTATATTTTATGTTCAGTTTATGATTTCTGAAAATGAATGTTGAGACTACTAAAAATTATTTGGCTCTTTTTTGGACCCAAAAGAGCAGATGGTGACTGCGGTAGGCTTGACTCCAGAGCCATCAGCACACAAAGCTTAGCAAAATGGCACAGAGTGAACCTACAGAGTGCTGAGCTGAGGGTTCCTTCACTTTGTAGGAACTACCCCGCTTTCAGCAAAATAGTAGGCTTAGGCAGCCAGTCTTATGCAACGGAGGCAACACTGCAGTTGAGTGCTTTCCCAGGCGTTGGTGCCCTGGCCTCTTTTTGAGAGTACCATTGCTCTGTGAGAATTCATAACTGGTCTACATTTATATAGCCGTAATCTCTTACAATAGCTTCATTGATACTTGATTTCCATAGAAAAGCTTTATGGATTCTAGTGAGTCACAGCTCTTGCAGCACCAGCCTACCGGTTTTCCCTCCCTTCATCCCTTCCTCCCTAACTGTGAGTGGCTTTGTATCCTGTGTTGTACTGATTGTGCCTTTGGATGACAACTTACTTGAGTGATGGGGGGAGGCAGAATAATTTATTAAAAGTAATTACAAAGAAACCAAACAGAAGGAGTAATTACAGTGCTGTTAATATGCAATTTGTGACTTTATTGCTGAAATATTTGGAACTCAGTTGAGATTCTTGGTCCTATTTGTGGGTCTCTCATTTTCCCTTGTAAATCCCTAATAAATAATGTATTAAAGTTTCTGTACCCAGGTCTCATTTTAGATGAGGTTTCACAAAGTCTTGGCTTTGTTTGCTGGTTTTTTTTTTTTTAAGCTGGACCAAGGAGTAATTGCTGATTAAAGGTATTTTTGGTAGCCTCAGGAAGGACATCTGATCTGTATAATTTAATACTGTTAAATTATTATCTGTTGCATAGATTTACTTATTTTTCCTAATTTCCCTAGCCATTGATTTTTTATTTTATTTTATTTTATTTTTTTTGAGACGAAGTCTCACTCTGTCCTCCGGGTTGGAGTGCAGCAACCTCCACCTCCCAGGTTCCAGTGATTCTCCTGCCTCAGCCTCCCGAGTAGCTGGGACTACAGGAGCGTGCCCCCGCACCTGGCTAATTTTTTCTATTTTTAGTAGAGACGGGGTTTCACCCTGTTAGCCCAGGATGGTCTCTATCTCCTGACCTCGTGATCCACCCGCCTCAGCCTCCCAAAGTGCTGGGATTATAGGCGTGAGCCACCGCGCCTGGCTGATGTTTTTTTTTTAAGACTCTGCCATTTTGCTGGGCATGGTGACTCACGCCTGTAATCCAAGCACTTCGGGAGACTGAGGCAGGAGGATCGCTTCATACCAGGAGTTCCAGACAGCTTCGCTAACATAGAGAGACACCATCACTACAAAACATAAAGGAAGTAAAAATTAGGTATGATAGTACATGCCTGTAGTCCCAGCCACTTGGGAGCTTGAGGCAGTAGAATTGCTTGAGTTCATGAGCTGGAGGTTATAGCGAGCTGTAATCCTGCCACTGCACACCAGCCTGGTGACAGTGCAAGACCCAAACTTGGAAAAAAAAAAAGAAAAAGAAAAGAAAAAAAAGAATCTGTAGTTTAAAAAACATGTTCCAAGATTTCTGTGTACTAAAATTCCTTCCCGTTTTTAACTAGCATAATAGGGAAAGTTAAAGTATCATCATCCACTTACCTTCATGCACTTATTCACATATTTTAAAAAGAATCATTGGAACTATTCATATCATAATAGCTAACATTTCCCATGTGTCAAGCACTGTTCTAAATCCTTTACATGTAGCAGCTCATGAAAATGTACCAGTAAAGTAGTATCACAAACAGCAATATGACATTAGGATGTTGTAGAGTGCATCAAACACTTTTTGAAAGGGGTGAGGTGTAAAGAAGTCAAACAATTGCTATAAAAATAATGCTTTGGGCAACATTTGAAAATTCTCTTTAGTGCACGTTATTGACAATCCTAGACCATCAGCATAAAGCACACATATCTAATTTAGGAAAATCCCAGCCGGGATGTATTTGAAAACATTTGGAAGTGTGCTGATAATTACACTACTATTGATTTTAGCAAGTTTGATGCCAGCAGCCATCAACTCTTCTGTGCCATGAGAGATGAAAGCCATTTTATATAAAAATATAATGTTAGAGTTCGGCTGGAAAAGAGAGGCAGGCAGAGAAAAATTTTGTGGCTTTTTAGTTACTTTTATAGGAAGTATTAGTTTCATTCTTGTGACAGAATGCTTTACTTGGCAGTCATTCTCATCGACATTTTAAGGAGCTACTGTTTTGTGCCTGGGTCTCATATGGCACTAATAAGGTGTGTTTTTTTTTTTTTTAGTAGCACCTACTGGTGTCTGTGTGGGCTCAGGCCTGCCGTTGTTTCCATTCATCTTCTATTGGAGGAGGCTGACAGCAGCGTGTATCAAGTCTAGCCAACATATATTTCCCTCCATTTCAGAGTCTGTGCCCACAGAAGAGTTATACTCGAGCTTTTAATCTCTAACACTTAGGAAAGGGCCTGGCCACATGCAGCCTCAGTAAGTATTTGTTGAATGAATTGAATGAATCCCACAAATGGCATTTATTTTATAAACACATACCTGGCTATTGCATTAAAAAACTTTTTTTCACTATTCAGGTGTTTTTTAATTTTGTTTTTTAATTATAGAGGTTTTCATCAAAATATATTTGGTAGAGTTTTCCTGTTTTTTTTTGGAGGGGGCAGTGATGGGGGCGGTGATTTCTGTAAAGAGAGCTTGGATTCCTGCAGAGCTTATCCTGGTCCCAGCTGCGCCACCTAATCACGTGTCCCTTGAGTTTGTCACGTGACCTTTGCTTTCCTCTGAAAATCCTTTTATTCAGTAGACCAGTTAGGCCCATTTATAATAATTGATAAAATCAATATGTTTGACTTCAAGTTTTTCCCACAGTTTTATGATTTTTTGAAAAGTCCTTTTTTGATATTCAGGGAGGCTTCTATTTTTGGTTTAATGGTTACTTTGACGTAATACTTTTTTTCTGCTCTTGTGTATTGATTCCCTGCTGTGAGAGATAAATCAGTCATTTACCTTTTCTTCCCCCTCCTCCCTTTATTTTCCATCATGTGACTTGAAATTTTTTTTTTTTTTTTTTTTTTTGAGGTGGAGTCTCGCTCTGTCGCCCGGACTGGAGTGCAGTGGCTGGATCTCAGCTCACTGCAAGCTCCGCCTCCCGGGTTCCCGCCATTCTCCTGCCTCAGCCTCCCGAGTAGCTGGGACTACAGGCGCCCGCCACCTCGCCCGGCTAGTTTTGTATTTTTAGTAGAGACGGGGTTTCACTGTGTTAGCCAGGATGGTCTCGATCTCCTGACCTCGTGATCCGCCCGTCTCGGCCTCCCAAAGGTGACTTGAAATATTATCCTTTCTTTTTATTTTCTGTAAATACCTGTAAGACAGTCAGCTGGCCGATTATATTTTCCATATAATCTCCTCATGATTCCCTTCTTGATGGTTGGACTGTGTCTACAATGTCAGAGCATATAGGCATTACATACTATGCTGTACCCTTTATAAAATCACTTAGTTTTAATTCTGCGGGTTATGTTTAATGTTCATCATCTGCTTTTAGATTGATGTCTTTTCAGTCAGTTCTGAAGCTCGTTTTCTAGTAGATGTCTCAGGAAGAGCCTAGGGCACTTGTGGTCCCTGGTTTTTTGCATGTTTTAAGTTTGTGCTGTTTATACCTGAAGGTCACGTCAGCTAAATAAGAAATCCTTGGTTCATATTTTTAAATTTAATTATCTGAAGTCTGTTACTCCATTGTCATCCTGCATAAAGTCGAATACTGGTCTCATCTCTTTCCCTTGGAGTGACCTGGTCATTTTTCCTGGACACCCAGATTTTTTCTATACATTCCAATAATTTTAGTTTAATATGTCTCGTTGTGGGTTACTTTTCCCTGTTGTCACTTGGCTTTTGAGCTTTATTTTCCTTGTCTGTAAAATGAGAATAACTTTTTTTTGTTTTGCTTACTCACAGTAGATAGGAAGTGAAATAAGATGTATATGAAGTGATGTAAATGTATTATTTTACTATCTCGTTATCCTTTAAAGTGTTTTGTTGTTAGAAACTTTGAAATTTAGACAGCCTGAGTAACATGGTGAAACCTTATCTCTACCAAATACAAAAACTGTCTGGGCATGGTGGCTCATGCCTGTAATCCCAACACTTTGGGAGGCCAAGATGGATGGATGGCGTGAGTCCAGGAGTTCAAGACTAGCCTGGGCAACATAGTGAGATCCCATTTCTAGAAAAAAAAATACAAACATTAGCGGGACGTGGTTGTGCACGTCTGTGGTCCAGCTCCTCCAGGGCTGAGGTGGAGGGTACAAACATTAGCGGGACGTGGTTGTGCACGTCTGTGGTCCAGCTCCTCCATGGCCGAGGTGGAGGGTCCCTGTCCCAGCTCCTCCAGGGCCGAGGTGGAGGGTCCCTGTCCCAGCTCCTCCAGGGCTGAGGTGGAGGGTCCCATGTCCGCTCCTCAGCTGAGGTGGAGGGTCCCTGTCCCAGGCTCCTCCAGGCTGAGGTGGAGATACAAACATTAGCGGGACGTGGTGGTGCACGTCTGTGGTCCCAGCTCCTCCAGGGCTGAGGTGGAGGGTCCCTGGAGCCTGGGAGGCAAATGTTGCTGTGAGCCTAGATCGTTCCGCTGCCTTCCAGCCTGGGCGACAGAGCAAGACCCTGTTTCAAAAAAAAAAAAAGAAAAGAAACTTAAGAGTACTTCATTTTATGAGTGTGTGAACTTGAGTTGATGTTCTGTCTGTGAAAAGTAGACAGTGGCTACCCACTGAGTCTTCTGTGTCCTGACAGTAAATAACCTTTTCCTGACTCCATGTGGTAAGCAGGCTCTCTGCGTCTGTTCATGGGGGACTACCACTGGACTGAAGGGGTGGTGCTTTCTGAAGTAGCTCACCTAGAAAATTCCATCTCCATTCATCTTCTCACACTCTTGCCTGTTGTGTTAGTTCCCCACTCGGAACTCTGGGTTTACGTGATTTCAGTTTATATGTGCATAGAGAAACACTTAGAAAAAAGTACTGTCTTTTTCAGATAATGAGGATTGCTGAAAACCTAAGTCAGCCTGAACAACAGTACATTTTCTTGAATTTATTGTACACAAGCCCCCACGTAAGAGGCTGCTGGAAAATACCAAAGAGACATGAGAGATGTCATTTCTGGCCATGGGGGAGATAAAACACACAGCATATCAAAGATCACTTACAGAGCATCCTGTGATAAATAAAGCCACACCAGCATAGCACAAATTAAAGATATGAGTATACGACGCATTTTTACCCGAGGCTACCCTGGACTAGAGTTTCCGTGCCTGGTCTTTGTTTTGATAAAGCAACACTTGACACATGTAGGCTGGAAGTTATGGTGGGAAATTAGGTAATTGAATTAACTGAATCCATTTTAGTGCTTTTACCTGGTTTGTAAGCACAGATAGGGGTGTGATTGATGTATCTGTAAATAGTGTTAGTGTCTTTATTTGAATATATGATTTTAAAAATTCGTCCATGTTTCACAGGTAAAGCTGGAACCTATTATAGAAGTCCTGCTGACACCTGTGGATCAAATTGATTTGGAAACCCAAGGCCAGAAATGTAATACTGTTGGTTATTCTGTGCATGACACATTTCTTATTCTATATTTCTTCAAACAATTTACAATTTTTGTTTGATGTTCACAACATGGAAAAAACCCTGAGTCAGCAATAGAGAATACCGAGATGAACAGAAGAGTTTGTAGTTAGATGTAGAAAACTGTGTGGGAGAGGAGAGTTTATAGTTAGATGTAGAACACTGTTACATGATAGAAGACAGAATTGAATCAGACCTGTGTCAGGTGCAGGAAAGTGCAGTAGGTATCGGAGCAGTTTGGATCTCTATAAGGGAAGTCATCACTTTGGGCTATTTTCATTGTCCATGAGCCCTCGTTCAGGCCGATAGCAGGATGCAAATATTTGTTCAATTTCATTCAACTCTTGTTATTTTGTATAATCGAGGATACCATAATTCGTATTCTCAAAATCCAGATTGTCTTCGTAAGCACATACTCACTATGAAATTTTTTTTTTTCTATTTTTAGTAGAGACAGGGTTGCGCCATGTTGGCCAGGCTGGTCTCGAACTCTTGACCTCAAGTGATCCGCCTGCTTTGGCCTCCCAAAGTGCTGGGATTACAGGTATGAGCCACTTTGCCTGGCCTCAGAAATTAATCTTTATCTTTGGCTCATAAATGTGATATCAAAGTGCCACAGCAAGTTGAGGCTACTTCTGAACTTGGTTCAGTCCGTTTTACCCTCACTCTTTTTTCCTTTTACTTGCATTAAGCTTCCTCCCCACAAGGCCCACTATAAACCTTTGGTTTCAAGGCAAAATAAAATGTTTCAGAATTGGGGATGGTAACTTTAAATTCTAGAGTTATTCAGAGTTTCCTTCTCTTGTGATTTTTTTTTTGAAACGTATTCTCATTCTGTCACCCAGGCTTGAGTCCAGTGGCATGATTATGGCTCACTGTAAGGTCAAACTTTTGGATTCAAGTGATTCTCCTGCCTCGGCCTCCTGAGTAGCTGGGAGCCTTTTTTTTTTTTTTTTTTTTTTTTTAAAGAGACAGGGTCTGTCTATGTTACTGGTCTTGAACTACTGGCCCCAAGCAATCCTTGTGCTTCAGCCACCCAAAGTGCTAGGATTACAGGCCTGAGCACCACTCCCGACCCTGGCATTTTCTTACATAAGGTAGCAGTAGTCATTTTATGTGGCCTCACTTGTAACTACAAATCATAAAGCTCATGCTATTAATTTTCTGTGGCAATTTTCTACCGTTAATTTGGTGTCCAAGAAGAGAAAAAGGTATGAAGGGCATGAGACGTTAAACAGGAATGGCAGAAAGAATCCAGGAGAAAAGCAGAATGTGCCTCTGGGTCCTGTTTGTATACAAGTGGTTTCTGTGTTCTCCCCCTAACCATCACACATATGTGAGCTGTAGTTTTCCGTGTCGAAGCTACAGTCAGGCATCACTTGGTTACGGGGAAGTGCTTCATGCGGCTATTCCATTGTCGTGAGAACGTCATAGAGTGGACTTAGACAAACCTAGATGATAGGGCCTGTTGCTCCTACGCTTCAAATGTGCACAATATGTTACTGTGCTGAATGCTGCAAGCAATTGTAACACATTGGTAATTATTTATGTATCTAAACATACCTAAACATAGAAAAGGGACAGTAAAAATACAATGTTATATTCTTATGGGACCACTGTTGTCTATGTGACCCATCGTTGACTGAAATGTGATGCAGTGTGTGACTGTGCCTTCCACATTTACTCCTGATGACAAAGGTAAAGATTGCTGAGTGCCCCCATAGACAGCAAAGATGGTGATTCGGAGGCTTGCTCTTCATGACTTTCTTGAGTTATATGTCATGTATATGTTGCATGCCAGGAAATTCACCCACAGTTTGTTGAGTTTTAAGAAATGCTTATAGTTGTGTACCTGATACCACAATCCAGTTTGAGAACATTTCCATCCCCCAGAAAGTTCCTTGTGGCCATTTGTGGTCAATCCCCATTCCTCCTCCTAGCCCCAGGCAAATACTAGTTGGCTTTCTGGTTTATAGTTTACCTTCTCTAGAAATGTCATATAATTGAATCATACACTACTCAGTCTGCCGAATCTGCTCCTTTCATTGTAAAGTTTGAGTTCCAGTGGGGTTGCATGTATCACTAATTCCTTTTTATTTTAAAGTCATATTGCATTGTATGGATATATACTACATTTTGTTGATCTACTTACTTGTTATGAGACGTTTCGAATTTTTTTTTTGCAGTTTTTGACTATTAAGAATAGTGCATCTGTGGACACTGGTGTAACTGTCTTTGTGTAGACGTATGTTTTCGTGTCTCTTGGGTGGATACCTAGGCCTTGAATGGCTTGGCTATATGGCAGGTATATGTTTAACTTTTTAAGAAGTTGCTAGACTGTTTTCCAAATTAGCTGTACCATTTTACATTTCCACCAGCAGTGTTTAAGGTTTTTAGTTTCTCTACCTCCTTGTCAGCTCCTGGAATTGTCAGACTTCTTTATTTTAGCCACTCTGGTGGGTGTTCAAACATGCTTTCTTGTACTTAATGTTTTATTTCTTGAGAGGATTTGAAAGTGTCTGGATACTTTAATGCTGCTCTTGTCTTCCACTTTTACAGACCAGAAGGCGTTGGCCCACTAAGTGGGAAATCTGAATGTCTCACACGAGATTCCCAAATGAGTCACTGAGCCTAGAATCTTCATGCGTCAGTTGGAGTTGGAGCAACCTGCTTTTGTTCTCCCAACTCTTGTGACTCGCAATCCTCTCTGTCCTTGTAGCATCCTGTTCTTGTCCTCTGTGGAACTGTGTCTGATGACGCGCAGCTTGTTTCCTGCAGAAGTACGCTGGTGTCGTGAAGAGGTTCTCGCTGCCTCTGGGCTGCAGCACACAGGCGCTGGGCGGTCGGACCTGGTTTCCGAGGCTGGCTCCACGTGACTGTGTGCCGCGTGTCATCCTGTGAAAGGGCAGACACGGGCCTGTCAGAGCCTTGTGGGAGTTAGTGAGGGGACTTCTCCAAGGCAGCTGGTACTCAATACTTAATGCATCTTAAGGCACCTCTTCACAGAAGGCGGTGGAAGGCTGCCTACGTGATGGCGTGTAGATAGCGATGCCATCCGTTTGTTTTTTTCTCCTCCGTGACAGAGAAACAGGAAAACATTCCTAAATTTATTTATAGATGTTAAAAAAAAAATAGGCTTGTTTTTTTCCGGTAACTGTTCTCCGGCCAGCAGCAAGTATAGCAACGGTACTTTTATGAGTTGGTATGTTTATTCCCTGTCTTTTGGCTTTATTCAAGAAAACCAGTTGTGTTTCTCAGAGCAACTGTATTGTTTCAGTTGCCACTCTCTTCATTTTGTCCATGACAGTATAATAAACTATCCTTGTCCCTTCTCCAAATTGGAAGCTCCCTAGGTGGTGGTCAGGCTGTTGATGAGATTTATATTCCAGCAAAGCTCCATTTTAGATCATCTTTCATCATTTTTTATATGCAATAAGTCACTGATTTTGTTTCTTTTGTTCAGTTTTAATTTGAAGTTCCTTTAAAGACTGTTGGAGCTTTTGCAAATACCCAGCTAACTGAAAGGCACTTAAGATCGGGCCCACGTCCTGCATCAGCACATTGAAGTTTTCTGTCTAAAGGAGGGTTCCACTACCTGTTACCCTTTTGCTAAACACAGTTGCGGTGTTGCAGTGTATTTCATGACAAAAGTGCACTCTCGTTTTCTGTGAAATGATTGTTTTCTCTGAAATGATTCTTGGTCATGTTGAGTTTCTAAATGTTAAAGAGAACATAGTGCTTTTGACCTGTGGAAATCTCATCTTGGTACCATGGTGCTGCACAGGCCATCAGGAAGAACTGAAAAGTTGAGGCAACTTGAGAAAATAAAGTCATCACCAGCAAGAAGCTGTCTAACATAACCGGAAGATTATAACCCCCGCACCTGGAGGAGTGTGCTCGTGAGTAGAATGTTTGAAAGCTACTGGAGGTCCTCCATAGATGCGTGTGCTGGTCCTAAGGAGAAGGAGGAGGGCGAGGATTGCCCCGGAGGAACACCTGAAGTTCCAGTTGAGCACTTCATTTGGGAAGCTGTCCAAGGCAGGAGTTGTGATTTTTGGGAAAGGCCTCACAAGTTCTCTAATTCAAGACCTTGTTTTACGTGTGAGAATGCAGAGGCCCTGAGAAGTGTTGATTCCCAGGCCTGCATGCTGGCTGAAACTAGAGCCTGGGTCTCCTGTGGCTTTTTCCAGCTGTCTGCCTGCGCAAGCATGGAGGCAAAGCTGCTTTGGGTTCCAGGTGAGGAGAGAGGTGTCGAGGTGGCTTTACTGTATTGTGGGGCACAGACACTGAGGGAGACAGGGAAAGGTCTGGGAGACTCAAGATGATACCTCTGAAGGCCATCTTTTGTGGACTAGACACACGTCCAAAGGGAGGGCCGTTTCCTGGCTTATTGAGGACCTTTCCATTTGGGCTAGGAGTAAACTGAGTCAGATTTGGAGAAATCAGTCATTCCAAAGAGCAGGTAAGGATTCTGTGGTAACACAGTTGTGTTCACTGCAAAGGTTTATGTGAAATTGTGCTTTTCCTGTTACATTAGTGAATTTTACAAGGCACAGATTGTTTGACATTTTTGTGATGTTTGTTACAGACGAAGCAACTGTGACATGAAAATATTATTTAAAAACGAAAAAAAAGAAACATAGGGCCGGGCGTGACGGTGGCCGCGCGTGACGGTGGCCGGCCGTGATGGTTCACGGCGTGACGGTGGCCGGCGTGAAACGGTGGCCGGGCGTGACGGTGGCCGGCCGGACGGTGGCCGGCGTGAGCGGTGCCGGGCGTGACGTGGCCGGGCGTGACGGTGGCCCCGGGCCGTGAAATGGTTCAACGGCGTGACCGGTGGCGGCGTGACGGTGGCCCGGGCGTGACGGTGGCCGGCGTACGGTGGGCCGGGCCGTGACGGTGGCCGGCGTGACGGTGCCGGCGTGATGGTTTCACGGCGTGAAAACGGTGGCCGCTGACGGTGGCCGGGCGTGACGGTGGCCGGCGTGACGGTGGCCCGGCGTCGACGTGGCCGGGTGGAACGGTGGCCGGGCGTGCGGTGGCCGGCGTGACGGTGGCCGGGCGTGACGGTGCCGGGCGTCGACCGGTGGGCGCGGCGTGAACGGTGGCCGGCGTGAATGGTTCACGGCGTGATGGTGGGCCAGGCGTGGATGGTGGCCGGCGTGATGGTGGCCAGGCGTGATGGTGGCCGGCGTGATGGTTCACGGCGTGATGGTGGCCAGGCGTGATGGTGGCCGGCGTGATGGTTCACGGCGTGATGGTGGCCGACGTGACGGTGGCCGGTGTGACGGTGGCCGGGCGTGACGGTGGCCGGCGTGACGGTGGCCGGCGTGACGGTTCACGCCTATAGTTTTAGCACGTTGGGAGGCTGAGGGCAGGTGGATTGCTTGAGCTCAGGAGTTCAAGACCAACCTCGGCAACATGGTGAAACCCTGTCTCTACTAAAAATAGAAAAATTAGCCAGGTGTGGTGGTGCATGGCTGTGGTCCCAGCTACTCAGGAGGCTGGGGTGGGAGGATTGCCTGAGCCTGGGAAGTGGAGGTTGCAGTTGAGCCAAGACTGCGCCACTGCACTCCAGCCTGGGCAACAGAGTGAGACCTTGTCAAAAAAAAAAAAAAAAAAAAAAAATCAAACGTAAGCATGGCCGGATAAATTGACATTTTATTTTGAAATGCAGTAATGGCACCCTCACAAATGAGCTTTTCACCAGTCTGTGCTGGTATTTGTAAATACATACGTTAGTATTGTTTTCTAAAATGCAAAGCTGATTTTCATGTTTATACATATTCATACCTTGATAGGTTACAATTTTAGATTTTCTTTCTGTAGTCTGCCTGACTTGGCTATTTGTTCATAGGCCAGATCAGACTACCCTCATTCCCCGAAACAGTATTGACAAAATTAATACTGAACTTGGATTGTGAAGAGTTTAGTGCCCCAGAACTCTCTGTGTTACTGGCAGAGCAAAGTGAGTAGGAATAGTATGGCTTAGGGAAAAAGACATATTTTCTCTCTAACACAACTGGCAGATACTGAGGTGGGCAGGTGGCAAGAAAAGGCAAGTACTGAGCTGATTCAGACTTGCAGAAAGCTTCCTCTCCTCCTCCTTAGCGAAATGAAAGGCTCTGGGGAATGGCACCTGCCTTTCCCTGCCTTGAGGAACCCGGCATCGTTTAGTCTTTATTGAAGATTAATTTAATGACTTGGTCAACAGTAGCATTACGTAATCACAGAGCATCAAATTATCATAAGACAAATTTAAATGATGCTGAAGTGTCTTCCAGCAGACGATTAGTGATGTACCAGTGTGTGTAGCTTGTGTGGGTGTGTGTGCGCGCAAGCACGCACATGTGCGCACACAAACAGTCTCATTGGCCTTTGGCCTCTGAGCAGGGGGCAGGTTTGGACTGGGGCCTGCTGTGTGACCACAGTCTCCCGTCTTGTATTGAAGCTACATCGCTGTGTGCATCTGACTCTTGACTCACGCTCTGACCGACGCCTTCGTTTCTGGAGAACTGCCCTGTTTCATGCAAGAATCACTGTCATCAGGAGCCATCTCAGGGAGAGGCTCAGGGGAAAGTGTGAAGGTGGAGCAAGCACACCGGCTCCAGAACAGTAGGCGAAGAAGGACTATTTCTGTTTAGATTTGCTTAACCTCATACTCACTTTCTTGGGAACCCCTGATGTAGTTCAAGGTCATACAAGAGAAGCAATCAGACACTGCTACAGGACTCTTGCTCTTGGGTTCAGATTCTTCACTGGGAGGGAGAAGAGAGTAATCACAAGTGATTGTTGTAGATTTTGTCTCAGCTTTTTTTGTGTGTCAAACCTGTGTTGAGATCATACACTGTTACAGAGAAAGGAGAGGAGGCGTATTCTAAATGTGTGTGGACTTCAGTGTCATTCCTTCTCTTCAAAATGATCTTCCAGGTGTCTAGAGGGTGAGCTATGTCATTTACATGAAGATTAAGAATAAAAAAGAAAGTACCTCTGTGGTATTCTTAGTGGGGGTTTTTCCTCTGAAAAACTGTTGCCAGCATATTTGGGAATACATCCTTATTTTTTTTGAGACGGGGTCTCTGTCGCCAGGCTGGAGTGCAATGGCCCGATCTTGGCTCACTGCAGCCTCTGCCTCCTGGGTTCAAGCGATTCTCCTGCCTCAGCCTCCCGGGTAGCTGGGACTACAGGCGCCCGCCACCACGCCCGGCTAATTTTTTTTGTATTTTTAGTAGAGATGGGGTTTCACTGTGTTAGCCAGGATGACCTTGATCTCCTGACCTCGTGATCCGCCCGCCTCAGCCTCCCAAAGTGTTGGGATTACAGGCGTGAGCCCCCGCGCCCGGGTTTTTTTTTTTTTTAAAGACAGTTCATTATTGTCTGTCTTAATATCATATTAGAAATCACTCAAAATAAAGTAGCTGTTTTAACAATAGCTCAGTGGAAAGAGTTAATTTGTTGAGAGTGTTTTACTTCCCAATAAGTGTTTTGATTTAGTTTTCTTAGCAAGAATAATGTTTGTCTGTTGTGGATGGACACATTTCCCCCCTTTCCCAGAACATGTGTGGTTTCCATTAACTTATTTTTCCATAGAACTTTTGTGGGTCTCCTGTGCTATTAGGGTTAAATTGAGATCTTAAAGGACCTTTCTCCCCGCTACAGTCCGGAACGACATGGGTTTGGGATCAGACAAACTGATTGAAATCCCACCTTTGCCTGTCACCGGCTTTTTCATGCTGGATCGACTAGCTTGTCTAAGTCTCAGTTTCCTCACCTGTAAAACAGACTTCATGGGAGAACACTTTGCCCAGAGCTGCCCCTGGATCATGGGTCACAGACAGTAGTTATTAACATTACTGGGGAATGGGCTTTTCCAGTACTGTTTTCAGACTTAAAGTCATTTGTCATCTGTGGTGTGTTATGGGAACAGAAGATGCCCCTGAGAACTGATAGGACAGACCAGGAAGTGTAGCTGCAGGAAGAGTGGCGGTGAGGGCACGTTTGGAACATCAGTGTGGCGGATATGGACCAGCTGAAGTGTCCCCAGCATTAAGACTGGGAAAGCGGCCCAGTCACTTCTCTAGTGGGTCCCAGCCACAGGTGCAGAGGGCACCTGCCTCCCAGGCTGGCCCAGGAAGCTGCCCCATGGGGCCACTCTGCTCCAGTCAAATACTGCCTCAGGTTCTGTTGGAAGTTTCCAGTTGGCTCCTTCAAAGGGAGTTTCGGTTGAAGTCACCGGAGCTGTTTTATTGATTTTGGTTGACGTCTTTGTGAGCTCAATTTACAAAAAGTCTGGTTATCCACAAAAATGCTTGCTGATGTCCTGAGCAACTGAAGAATTCCAGAAAGCTTTCAACAACAAGTGTTGAGATCTCCCCTGACCCCCGCCTCCCAGCAACTACAGAGGTCCGAGTTTACAGTAACTATTATTCTTGTGTGGAATTGGCTCTGGATAGTTAATAAGTTTCCCTGAGCGCTGACTTACTAACAGAAACCCACTTAGTCACTGAAGAAATGGGTCCAGTGTTTGTCCCAGCTATGAGTAATGGGTTATGCATGATTTAAAAAGGCTTCTCAGAAAGGCCTTGCTTATGTAGTGAACGATCAATATTTTGAAAAGAAGTTTTATAGGTAAGCCATAACATTACTTGATAATCAGACATCATTTTCAAGTAGTTAAAAGGGTCATTGGATAAAGCCCAGTGGACCGATGCTGGCTTCCTAATTGCTAAGGGCTGAAACTCCACATGCCCTGTAAATTATGAGCATGCTTGAATTTTTTATGGGGAAAGACATTATGTTTTTATGTCGGATAATATTCATGTCAAATGTTAGATCAGCCAGCCGGCTCTATCATCCAGGCAGGTTGCTGTTTATCCCCACCTGATCCCCGCTTTTCCTTGCGAAGTTTATTTTAATTGGAGAGTCAGGAATGAGAGGAATGTAGGATGGGAATGAATCATGAGAAAAATGCCACCAGTCATTTTTCTTATTCCATGTCCTTGTTGGGATATCCTTACCTTTGTCAACAGAGAGCAGCAGCTCAGCCGCAAGCTCGCGAGCAGCCACTGGCAGCACTGCCTCCGGGAGGCCTTGGGAACATGCTCATTGTTTTCTCCAGGCTGTGCTGTTCTTCCCCTCAGCCTTGAGAGTGACCAGGGATCTCCTAGGCCTAGGGAAACGCCACCTGGTCATTGGCCACAGCCGTTTCTAGATGGGGTATTTGTGTGACCCCTGTGCCACACAGAGTACCGACCGCCCAAGAGATGGCAGTGGTTTTGTACTCTGGGCCTGAGCATGTGGCCCCATGTTCCATGAGGCCTTTGGCTGGTTTGTGTGCCAGAGTGTCTCTGAGAGGAGGGAGAATAATTTTATTGCTTTCTTCTCAAAATAAAGGAAATACTCAAGGGGATGGTGGGAGGGGAGGGGATAAATATAGCGTTTCCGATTTCCTGCTTCCTCTACTCTTCCACAGCGTTTCACTTTTCGTAAGGTTAGATTTTCATCCTATCGACTTCAGCTAAAAATAATTCCAACCATTTCTATCAGATTGGCCCTCTTATCATTTATGTACTTGTTACTATTTGGCTTTCCTATTCAAAACCTTTTTTTCCCCTTAGGCCAATGAACTGTTTTACTTTATTAGCTTCATGTTTATTTGTTGGTGCATAATAGATATACATAGTTTTAGGGTACATGTGATTTAGTACAATCATATAATTTATAAAAATCAAATCATTATATTTGGGATCTCCATCAACTTAAATCTTTGTCTTTTGTTTAAGCTAGAACCATTCTCAAAAGCTTTTCTACAGGGAGGAAAAGATGGTCTACGGCGCTCACCTGCTGCACCTGGTGTATGTGTCGTGGTCTTGTGGTTGGGGCACTCTTGGCGTCCTGGCTTTGGATGGTCAGAAATTCTGGCTTGTCCTTGCTCTCCTTCGCCCATGACCCATTTTCCCAGCCAAGGCCATTACATATGCTAGTGTCCCCTGCTCCTTCCAGCCTTCTGTTAACAGATACTGTCAACCCACAGCCACTGCAGACATGGCCCGTTGCTACTTCCTTGTCCACAGCAACAGTGCTGGATATGGCTCCGTGCCTTGTCAGACAGACAAGGGTGGTTGGTGGGCCTGTAGAGCAGACCTGGGAGGTTCGCTGCTAGAGCTGACCCCACTGAGTCAAGCAGTGAGTTTAGTAGGTACTTGGCAAGAGTTAATTCATCAGGAGTTGGGAGAAAAGGTGCAAGAAAGTTCGTCTTAGATTATTGGGCATGGGCTCCCTGCTTACCACATTGGTATTTTCATTTTGTGTAATTAAGTCGATAGTGACTTTAACAAATAAAACCTAACTTTAAAGTTGGGAGTTAAGTGACTTGTGTAAGGTTTTAGGTTACATGAGCTAAAGGTAAGAGTTTCTGTAGTGTCATTTTCTAATTGTTCAGAGTACCTATCATCATGCTTAGCCTAGGCGTCTGGCTTGGGTCTGCCCATTCTAAAAGTCCTGTGTTCCTAGGGCCATGGTCATGAGCCTCACTGGACTCTGCCGGTTCCCAGGCCCCAGCACTGCCCCCGCCGGCAGCAAGCAGTAATAAGTAAGCTCTGCGTGGTTAAGCCTAATAGGGCTGTGACCCAGTTTGAACTCTGTAATGAGGAAAGAGCAGATTTATTTGCTCCCCTGCATGCCTCCCTCCCCCGTGTTCCTTTATTATCTTTAAGAGGAAATTGAATAGCAAAATTCTGCATTCTCATAATGCTAATGGACTGATGTCATCTTTTCCATTCCGAAGTCAAGAAAGTAAAAGAAAACCGGAACATAGATTTAACACTTCATAGCTACCAAGGGCTTCAGCACACGTTCTTTTGTATGTATATATGTTTTAACAACTGTAAGGCATAATTTACATGCCATAAACAATTCACTGATTTTAAATAAGTTAGCTAAGTTGTGCAACCATCACCACAATCTAGTTTTAAAACATTTCCATCATCCCAGAGAAACCCCTGGCATCCGTTGGTAATCACTGCCTATTTCCCCCTCTCCTCATCCCTAGGCAACCTGTAATCTACTTCTGGTTTCTGTAGATTTGCATTTTCTGGACATTTCGTGTCAGTGGAATCATAATACATGGTCTTACGTGTTTGTTTTTCTCACTTAGCGTAACGTTTCAAGGTCCATGCATGTTGCAGTGTGTGTCGCTGTGTGTTCCCTTTGTTCCTGGACAGTATTCCATCTTACGGTTACACCACGTTTTCTCTCTCTGTCACTAGTTGATGCACGTTTGGGTTGTGTCCAGTTTAGGGCTGCCATGAATAATGCTGCAGTAAGTACAGGTGAGTTGTTAAAGGAACATGTGCTTTCAGCTCTCTCCAGTAGATGACCTAGGAGTCATATAAGTTGAGTAAGTTTATATGAGCAGCTGAGTAAATGGAATGATTTAAGAAGCCTAGGTTGTTTTCAGAGTGGCCATACCACATTACCTTCCCACCAGTGGTGAACAGGGGTCCCAGTTTCTCCACATCTTTGCCATGGACTGTAGGGAGTATCAACTTAACCATTGACTTGTTTTATATTCTTAGGTACAAAAGAAAGCTAGGAACTATTTTAAGGTATTTACAGTTTATCAAGTATTGTTAACACATTAGTTAAAACTGTAGGCCGGGAGTGGTGGCTCCCGCTTGTAATCCCAGTACTTTGGGAGGCTGAGGTGGGTGGATTGCTTGAGCATAGGAGTTCGAGACCAGCCTGAGCAACGTGGAGAAACCCCATCTCTACAAAAAATACAAAAGTTAGCTGGGTATGATGGCATGCACCTGTGGTTCCAGCTACTTGGGAGGCTGAGGTGGGAGGATCGCTTGAGCCAGGAGTTCAGGGCTGCAGTGAGCTGTGACCACACCACTATACCCCAGTGTGGGTGACACAGCCAGAGTGAGACCCTGTCTGGAAAAAAAAGTGAAATGGAATAACAAAATAAATAAACTTGTGGTCTTTGATGCCTGTCCTCCCCAATCTCTAGGTTCTGCCACCACTCGTGCGTGCAACGGTTAACCACTCTCCATTTAATTATGTTTTTCTTGTGGACTTGATACAAACTATTGAGTTGATGTGTGTATGTGATGCTGTCTAAGTTTACTTTGAGAAATGATTTTTTTTTTTGGTATTTTGAATTCTTTTTTTTAGTTCTGTTACTCAAACCAATGTTTGTCAGTTTGTATTTCTGATTGTAAACATTGTTTTCATATAGAAAAGACACACGTATCTGTAGAGCCATGTTTTGGGGTGCTTTAAATAATAGTGAAGTACTAGGTGTTAGAATTGGGTAGCTTTTTAGGGTTCTTTATTAAAAATGCAACTAGCAGTATTTGTGTGAATCTAGGCGATCTTCAGAAGCCTTGCAGAAGCTGTGCAGGAAGCTTTTATCACATCATTTACATGGCAGGGATGACGATTGTCTTCAAGACCAAGTGACTAAACTTTCTCATTATTTTTGCTTATTCTAGGATTTGCAGGGATTTTTAATTTTGGCAGTGAGCAAATCAAGTGAACCTGTTTTTCTGAATAAGTTCTATCAGTCATGACAGAGCATTCCGGTGAAATAGCCCTCTCATCGTGGCTGACGTTCAGGACCACCCTTTGGGTCTCAGCAGCATCATGAGCCTCAGAACACTCATTGCAGGCCTGTTTATCTTTCAAATTTGTGCTTGTCCAAATATTCTGAAGCGGGCCATGCAGTCTGTCAAGAGGAGAAGATGAGAGGCATTCCAGTTCACACCTAGCACCCAAGTGTCCAGTGCCAGAAGTTCACGGGAGGAAAATAGTGGCAGAGATGATTTTCTTAGGGTCTGGTATCTGAATAAACCACCTCAACTGAACACAGTTTACTTCCATCATTTTGGCCTCCAGAGGCACTTTGTCATGTGGTGGCAGTTTGTGATAAAGGAACAGTTCTCATAGGGCAGAATCGCCCTCCTGGGAGTGACGTGAGTGGCCCAGTGATCGGGGTGCTTTGGCCGTGGGTGGGTGGAGTCCAGGCGCACTATGCCTGTGGTGCACAGTGCATTCCAGCAGGGTGGAGAATTACGCCACTGCCCACACTCTTCAGGTGCCAACTGGAGAGCTGTACAGGTGAAAAACTGGTGTCTAATATTTGGACTTAGAACCTGTTTTTTGTGCACAGGTTTAATATTGACTCAGGTTTCTGGGAATGAGTCTGAAGGGTAAATCTGGGAAGATTGTATTTTGTTGAATTTTTCCAAGAGTTACTTGCCATTTCAGAAAATCTCTTTTGCAGTGGGAATGCATTTGTGGTGTTTGAGTGACCACCTGGCACAGCTGCTTCAGTTTGCATTAATAGCTGTGTGTTAGTGGGGATTCTTCAGGCAGCCCATTGCTTCACTGTTGTATTTAATAGGGTACTCAGGCATCAGCTTATAAATATTGACGTCCATATTAGTGCATTATAACTGACTTTTCCGTTAATTCTCCTTTCTATTATAGATAGGGCATTGTATTAGAATTTCCCTGCCCAATTGTGTATATTATTTGGGTTAGGTTATCCAGGAATTCTGTAAGAGCCATTGGCCCCAGATGCCCACAGTGTTTTTGGTCCATATTACTGAGATACTAGCCTGGTGTGTCTGGAAGGCAGTGCCAGCTGGTGAGGGATGCAGGTGGGGCAGAGCTTCCAGGGACCTGTGCGGGCAGGTGCTGTGTGGCATTGAGCTGTCCTCATTTGCTGAAAACTGATTCTCTCAGGGACTTGCCTGGGACTCCCTAGGATGTGGTCCTCTATACTTGCTGCCGTTACCAGCGTGACATCTCCTGTCACCGTGCTCCCTCTCAGGGAAACTGGGGGTGCCAGAAGACCAGCCACACATTTCTGAGAGGAGATGAGGGTGAGAGGCAATCAGGCTGGCAGGCCTTAGGCGGACATTACCGAATTCCTTATGGGCATTGTATAGATGCACACATTAAATCATTCTACCAGGAAGTCTGAATCTTCCTGGCCTTTGTCCTTTTGTCCGCGTGTGTTACTGTTGAGGAGCCATGCCCTATAAACTGGTGTGGCCCCTTCCAAGGCCCGTGTTTTCTCAGCAGGGTAAAGTTACGTGAGACCCTCAAGTGTAAGTGCCATTCCTTTTTGTGTGCTGCGTGTCACCCTCCTGGGCCCTCACACCTGCCACCCATTCAGTGCCATGCTAGTCACTCCTTCACCCCCAGAATTTGAGAGACGCCATGTTTTAGCAGCTCATAACTGTTTCAACACTGATTGGAGTTTGTAAGTTTTCCAGTATTTGTTGTCCTCCTTTCATTTGTTATTTATATTTTGGGCATTCCAGTGTTTTGTAAGCATCTTCTCCAGCAGCTTATCAGGGACGTGGTGAGGATTTAAAAAGGAAAGTTACTGAAGGGAAGGAGGTTGAAATTCATTTCAATTTAATTTGTAATAACTGAATCTGTTAATATGAAATCCAGGTGATAGTCTGGCCTCTCTTTTATAGTGCTTGTCCTGGGAGACGGGTGGCATTACCGATAGTGTGCCCAGCACTCCTAAGTGGGGAGGCCCCAGGAGTCCAGTTCATGTTGCTCAAGTTGTTGAAATCTGGATTTGAGAGCTGAGGTGACCATTGCAGCCGTGGTATGTCTCTGGTCTCTGCATAAAGCAACCAAGCTTTGTTTTCTAGGGGGGCACCTTTCCTGTATTTTTATTTCAGTTCAGCATATTTAGTTTCTTATTTTAAACCAACTCAAGGTAAGAAATTTAACTTTTTTTCCCTGAATATCAAAGTGATACTGTTAGAGAAAATTCTGAAAATATGGGAAGGTATAAAGAAGAAATTTCAAATTATCAGTAATCGTCACCCAGCAAGCTACTTTTAATGTTTTGATGTTTGTATTTTACGGAGAATAATCATTGAAGAAGAATGGGAGTGTGTTTTATATTTGTGACTTTCAACTTTGTGACTTCAAAGGTGCTTTCATGCAGGCTACTTTTTGGAAAAATAATTTAATTCAGTTATTTTGAAATACTGCTTTTTTGGAAAGATCTGTTATGTACATTTCATAAAAAGTAACTTCATTGACTGTGAATACTGGAATTCAGCATTTGACTGCAGCTGTAGTTCTGGGGACATGTATACCTTAACTCATTCCGTTTGATAACCATCTCCTGTGCACTGGAGTAAACGGCTGTGAGTGCAGAGCAGCGTCTGAGCCTCATGAATGGATCGTGTAGGACTGTGAGAGGAAGGTTTGTGCATTCGTCCTTTACCTTTGGCTTTCTGCATGTGGCCAGTGATGTAAAAACCGGCAGCAGCCATCCTGTGTCTCTTCTTCCTCTCTGAACATGAATCAAACTGACATCCGTTTCAGAATCTGAGGGGATACTGCCAGCTCCCGATCGTGACGTGTATGTTTAGTTTGTAGGCACAATATGGAAATCATGGAAGATGAGCTTCAAGGTTCAGCAGTTAACTGTGGGGCTATTTCTGCTCAACTTTACGGGTTACCGTGAAATGGATACTCTCAACTTACTTCCAAAGAAATATGCAGTTACACAGCTGTCTCCTGCTCTCTGGCTCTTATTAAAATACAAATAGTCCTCACTTCAAAGTAGCATAATCAAATCCTGAAAAAGGTATAAGTGATACTTTGCCTCCTCTCTAGTATTTCCACTGTGTGGTCTGGCCTGGCTGGCTTTTCCGACCCTTCTCGGCTAGGCTTCATCCCAGGCTGGTGGAAAGTGTGGTGTTCACAGTGTGCCGTTGTACCCTGGGTGTGCAGTCACACACACCCCCAGACAACGTGAGCTCTGGTGGTGCTACGAGCGGAAAGTGTTACATAGAAGTATGTGTGGGCAAAGAGTGTTAATTATTTTGGCAGTTAATAGATTTCTCTGCATTTACCAGTATGTATTTAGTGACATGAAGTCATTGCATCGGTCTGCCTTTGTTCTTCACATAGCTACTCTTTTAGTGTAAAAAGAATGTCATGAAAGTGAAGTAGTTTCTCTTCTCTCCTAAACATCCAATCACAGAGCGTGTTCTGGGTGGGCATTCTTTACATGTACCCAGGATGCCAGAACACGACGTCATCTAGGTCTTCATTTTAGTGTGATTAGCAGCTAAGTCCCTCAGCATTTTTTAATAGAAACTGATACCTGATTGAAACGTCGCCATCTATCAAAGCACAAGAAAGCACAAGAGCCCAGCTCCGTGCCAGTGCCCCGGCAGTGGCCGGCCGATGGGGAGCGAGGTCACTTTTGCAGATCAAAGGGGACTGTTGGATGTCACTGCTCTCCACGTAACCGATGAATTGCTGAAGCTCACCTGTGCACCTTAAATCCTGTTCAAGTCCAGTTCTCCGGGTAGGGGGAGTTAAAACATAAGCTCCCTAAGCTGCTGCTGGATCATGTCATTTCATGCTCCCTTTTGGAAATGTATCCCAGTTCAAACAAGTGAACACTGTTCGCTCCTCTTGTCTTTTGACTTGTCCCAGATATCTGGAGGATTATCCTGTTTGTGGACCATGTGCCACAACTGAGGGGCTTTGATGTTGCAGAGCCCCCGCCTCTTCTTTTGATTACATGTGTTTCTGTTAAAGACAGCTTTTTCCAGTGCTTACAGGGGCGTGAATAAGTGGCTCCGTGTCCTGTAGCTTTTTATACTTTGTGGTTTCTCTCATCCTGTTATAGTAACCATAACACGGAAAGGGGTACGATAAGAAGGTACATGTCCCAGGAAAGTCAACTAACTGGGGGGCCCTGAAACCCTCCAGCAGGACTTAGGGGGAGCCTGGAAACACACTTCATCGTGTGTGTCTGAGAAAAACCCCACTGCACCTGGCCAGCGGAGGCTACCTGCTTCTGGCCCTTCCTTTTTAGGCCACCCCACCTGGAGCGGTAGGTAGGCCTCCTGGCCTGAGTGCTGTGGCCAGCCAGGTGTCCACAGGTGCAGGGGAGCTGTTCTGGGCCAGACAGACAGTCAGACCTCCTGTGGCCCATCAGGAAGCCTGTCCACCCCCTAGGGAAATGAAGCAGATACTGCAGCACTGGTTTTCAAGTGAGCCTTTCAGATATGTTATCTGTTAAGTAAATTCTGCCGTTCAAAGGTGTTACTGAAACAAAAGCCGGAGAGTGAAATCTGAAAATGTTCTCCCCTGTCCTGTGGTGAGCCAGGGAAAGGTGGCCGTGTTCACTGCCAGAGGGTCGCTCACCTTGGGTGTCCAGTGGGCTAGTCGGAGAATGTTTCCCCTGAGGAGCTGATGTTCTCCCAGGCTACTCTTTGCTCTAGGCACAAGGCTTCACTTTGGAATACTTCACCTGCAGCAGAGCCTGTTTTACAGCTAGTAAATAATAGGTGTTACTTAGGAATACATAACCGGCACCCAAATCAGTAGGTAAATACATGACTGAATAAGTGAGGGGAGGGTGGTTTGGAGTTGTTTCCGCCTCTGTGCTTTTATTTTATGACAAAACAGCCTCATCAGTGATGTTACAGGATGTGCAGCCCTGAGAGAGCCCCAGAGCTCTTTTCTGACCAGGCTATGTGATAGGTGTGTGTAATGGGAATAAGGATTCTTCTAATACCGTGCCAAGTGCTAGAACACTAGAGTTCATTTTAGAATGGCTGTTTTTGTGATGGCCACGTATTGTTCAGGGAGATTGCAGTTGGAAGCACACCTGACATGGTTGGGGGAAGGTGCCTGCAGCTTCAGCCAGCACGGCCAGCTAAGAATAGCTCCTCTGCTGCGTGCTGTTAATCTTGGAGACGGTTCCTTACCACTAGTCCATGGAGTCTAGAGTTGGCCAAACAGATGTAAGTCCGCTGTGTCCTCGTTTCATCTGTTCTTTTGTTCTACACCTTTTTCTCCTGTACTTCTGTTCCTCTTTCTAGTGCTAACGTCTCCTCCACCTGTTCATTCCGGTGCCATGTGCCTGGCATGTCTCTCCATTCTCCTCTCTAAAACCCCACGTGGTGATTCCTTCCTTCCAGCAAAATGTACTCATTCAGTTTCCCTCTCCTCCCTCCCTATTGTGTTTCTCTGCTGTTCTTTGATAGGTGATACGATGAGCAGTAGAATCGATAGGCTCGTGTGTGTGTGGTTCTGTCTGTCTGTCAGTGTGATTCTTCAGGGTTACAACGGTTCACTGAAGCTACAGTTCCATAACTGAAGTTTCCTCCTTCGTAAAAACGAAATAGTAGGTTAATTCTGTGACATTATAATGAATAATAAATTTATTCTACTTAATATGCCCTTCATCCAAAAGGCCACATGGGGAATTTTGACATTTAAAATTATCTCTGAATTCCGTCTTTATCAAGGTTCAGCAAATCACAATACAGTGTTTTGTATTTACTTTCTTTTGTAACATTATAGAAATAAGAGTAGAGTATGAAATACATAAGAATTCTGCATATAGAAGTCGCAAAAATCATACTGTGTATTCAGAAGTTAGATATCCCCAATTTCATTTGTGAGCAGTTAAATTTGGGGATACTGTGAAAAATAAGTTTATAATATCAAATTATATTATGTGATTAACCCAGTGGGGATTTAAAAATCATATATTGTTTTCTCCCCTTGCTGTGCTGTCAGCTGTTAGTTCTGGGAAGTCACTGGCGATGACAATTGCTAAATGACATACTGAAGGCAATGTCATCCCTGCCTTGTCTTCCATTAGAAGTTTGGTTCTGAGTCCTGACGTCAATATTGCTTTATTCCAGGGTACCTATTTGAAAACAAGGGAGTTTTCAGTTATATTTGAAACACAATGATATTCTTATTTCTTGCCTGAAGCCAAGATGTAGGTAGCGATTGCTTCCATTTTATTTTTACCGTACTTTTATATAGTAGCTTGAACAGGTGTCTTCATAAAGGAGATCCTTGACAAGGGAAAATAGACCCAGACACCCATGAAGACATATTTTCCCCCATTTTCTCCTTCCTTGCAGTATAGGTGGATTTGCTAGAATAGTATTAGGAAATACCAAAGAATCTACCAAATGGGTAAATGCTAAGTGTCTATCCAGGGCATTTCGATGGGCGGATTTCAGACTATGCTTGTTGTAATTTGAGAATTATACATGGGACAGGAATGGCATGAGGGCTGAGGTTGAAACAGTTTGAAAAGGTGAGATAATCTGGAAACTCTACTTGGATATTAGTAATTTTTCCCTTGAATCACACACAGTGGCCCGCAGGGCCCCATTTTGGCTCATCAGTTTTTATGTGGGCTAAAGGCGTTGGTTTGGAAGATGTAAATACCCTTGTGTTTGTAATGGGGAAGGGTTGGAACAAGTTCGCTCTCAATTCTGGTCAACTGACAGTCTTCGACTCAACATGAGGCTCTCTGAGATCAAGTGGATCCTGGTTTCCTGATACAGATCTCTCAGAAGAGGAGCTTGGGAAGCGGGCCTTGCTGGGATTTCCTTTAATCGCTGCATTGGATTGATTGATAGGATTCAGGTTTTGTTATGAACCTGGGAGAGAAGTGTCAGACATCTGATACACCCAGCATTTCATTTAATATTTGAAAGAAAACCATTTCTTTTTTTTTTTTTTTTTTTTTTTTATACTTTTAAGTTCTAGGGTACCTGTGCAGGCTTGTTACATAGGTATACATATGCCGTGTTGGTTTGCTGCACCCATCAACCCGTCATTTACATTAGGTATTTCTCCTAATACCTCTGCCTCCCCGGAACCCCATGACAGGCTCCCGTGTGTGATGTACCCCTCCCTGTGTCCGTGTGTTCAGTTCCCACCTGTGAGTGAGATCGTGCAGTATTTGGTTGAAAGAAAACCATCTCGACATTGATGACATACCAGTTTTCTCCTGAACCTGGACATGAGTTGTTGGCATGTTGGGAAAGTCTGCTCGTGTGATGTGTCTCATAGGAGCAGTCAGCGCCAGACCTAACAGTTTGATGCGTCAGGTTCAGGCCAGTTGGAGCATCCTGAAAGACCTAAGTAAAGGTATCTAAGGTGGGTAGTAAATCTCTAAGAAAATTCCTTTGTGTTAGTGATTTGCTGTTTTTTAAAATAAATCCCTTTGACACCAGCTTCAGATAATTTTTCTTTTTATTTTGAGACGGAGTTTCGCTGTCATTTTCCAGGCCAGAGTGCAATGGCACAATCTCAACTCACTGAAACCTCTGGCTCCTGGGTTCAAGCGATTCTTCTGCCTCAGCCTCCTGAGTAGCTGGGATTAGAGGCATGCGCCACCATGCCCGGCTAATTTTTTTTTTGTTTTTTTTTTTGGTGGTTTGAGACGAGTGGAACAAAAAAAAAAAGAAAAAAGAAAAGAAAAAAAAGGAAAAGAAAAAAAAACAGCTCCTCGCTCTGTCGCCCGGGAGGCTGGAGTGCAGTGCTCCGGATCTCAGGCGTCGCGACGCAAGCTGCGCCTCCCGCGCGTGGTTTTCACGGCATGTCTCTGCCTGCAGCCTCGCCGAGTAGCTGGGACTACAGAGCGCGCGCCGCCAGTCACCGGCTAGTTTTTTTGATATTTTTGTAGTAGAGACGGGGTTTCACCATGTTAGCCAGGATGCGTCTGCATCTCGCTGACCTCGTGATGCCGCCCGTCTCGCCGTCCCAATCAGTGCTGGGATTACAGGCTGAGCCACCGCGCCCGGCCTAATTTTGTATTTTTTTAGTAGAGAGGAGGGTTCTCCATGTTGGTCAGGCTGGTCTTGAACTCCCAACCTTAGGTGATTCCTCCCACCTCAGCCTGCCAAAGTGCTGGGATTACAGGCGTGAGCCACGGCGCCCAGCCCAGATAATTTTTGTTTTTAAAGAAATTGCTGTGTGGCCTTACTTGCTTGTCAGTAAAAGCAGGCACCTGTCCCCAGTCATTCACTCAGTTACGACAGACTCCCCTCCTACCACGTGCTTTCAGTTGCTTTACCCAGAAAGTAGGTCTGAGGGTGGCCATTGTAGACCCCTGGGACAGGTTTCCATGATGGTGGTCACACTGAGTTTTCTTGAATAGAAAGGATTATGCAAATATTTGTGTTTTAAATCTCCCTGGATTTTTGCTGTCTAGTGATGTTGATGGCTTTAAGAATTTGTGTCCTGTTTACAGGTTCGTTTGTGAGGATGTGCATATGGTCTTGTGTGATCTCATTTTCCCTAAGCCTAGGCTTCAGGGCAGGTGGAATCTTCCACTGATCTCGCCCGCTTTTTAAAGATGTTACCGCTGATTTTTCAGGATATTTTAAAACATTTCATATTTGAAAGCATGAAAATAAAATGTTTTATTTCTTTAAGTTATAATTCATGAAGATGGAATTTATCTGATAGGTCTTACTTGATTTAAATTTTGCCTTTGGAAAATATTCCAACTTTTAAACAAATTCCTAACAGTAGTTGCCCTTTAAATGACAAGAATCATCGTTGGGGGTTGGGGTGAGAGAAAATCTTTCATCTCGTTTAAAGGTATTTCATCTTTTTTGAAAGTTTCCTTTTTAATTATCTTCAAATATCTGCCATAAAATATGTGTTTACTTGCTCTTCATAAACAAGAGCAGCACTTCATTCCTTTCAGTAAATGTCAGAATGTTGGGTTTTGTTTTCTTTTCCTCCTCCTCCCCTCCTCTTCCTCCTCCTCCTTTTCTCCTTGTTCTTCTTTCTTCTTCTTACTTTTTGTGTGTGTGTTGGAGGGGGGGGCGGTGAATAAAACTATAGTTAGTTTCAGAGGTGGCCAGGCATAGCTCAGCTGAGAGATGGAGGGACAGCTGCTGCCTGGGCACCTGGGCTTAAAGTCACCTTGAAGGGACTGTGGGTTTTTAGAGCCCTGTGATCTTGTCAGTCTTCCAGCCTGGCCACAAGCTTGCCTTAGCAGTCCGCGGCCCGTGTACATCTTTTGACAATGTCATTGTCATGGGATGGATGCTCCCTGCAACGTGGCAGATCATGCAATCCAGTGTGCTACTTGCAGAAAGTGGCAACATTTCTGTGTACTTTTTATTCAGAAGCTAAGTTGCTAGTTAGTTGAACACCACAGATGTATGAGCTGTCTTCGGCCTAAGAGTGGGCATGAAAATTGTAGCAAACCCACAGAGGCCTTTAAATTCTAAAAAGACCTCACAGCAGTATTATTGATTTGGTTTTAAATAGCTGTTTTACGAAGTTTCAGGATAATATTTTTTTACCCCACCTTTTAGCCTTTATTTTGATTTTTTAAAGGGGGGTGGTTTTCCTTTATCAATCCCTAACCATTTTATCTTAAGAATTCTTCCTGAAGTCATTCTTTATTTCAGCCAGAAAACTGATTAGTGTTCATTGATAGAAAATGATAGGCTGTACAGTTAACCATGAAAAATATTTTTCTCCTTGGCACCTAAAAGTTGTCAAAAGTATTACCACATGCAATTCAAGAGAGTGGGTGGGATTTTATTGTCTGAGCTTATGGTATACAAGCACCAAAGCTCCATGAATTCAGGCATTTTCCAGGAAGTTTAACTTGCATTTTTTTCTCATAAGATATTCACATTTCTTTTCCACTCCTAATTTTGTGGCGTAAAATCAAACGTAACTTTTGTTCTGCACACAGTTTCCTATTGCTGAAGGACTTAGGAGAGAGCATTTCAGGAGTAGGAATGGTCCTGCTAGTGAAACTGAAAGGAAAGCCCTGGAGCACTATTTATTTCTCTTCAGCGGCTGTCTGCGGCCTTTAGCTGCTCCTGGGGAAGGGCCATGCTTATTCCTGAAGAACCGCGGGGACAGCAGAAGGGGCTTGTCTAAGTAGTACCTGTCAGTGCAAGTTAATACATTCCTGAGGGTTTATTTGGCTTCACTTCATAATTGACGGTGATCTTGTGGCTTTCTGCCTTGAGACCCTGAGTGTGATACCGTGGTGCTCAGGCTGGCACCTCAGGCACGTATGAGATGGTGTGGAGCTCCTCAGATGAAAGGTGCTCAGTGTGGGAAATACAGAAACGTGAGAAACCTTCCATCCCGCCCTCTGTCCATCCATGCTCCATGCAAGCAAGTTCTCGGCCTCTTGGGCCTGTGGCTCCCACACCAAAAGTTATATGTCCTGATGCAGGAGAAGAACCTACGTTTTCTTGGCGGGGGGGTGGTGGGGAACAGGCATTCAAGCAAGATGAAAAAATAAAAACACAATGCTTTCCTTCCAGTTATACCAAAAGTGATGATGTAACTGAACCAAACTCCCTGGAAAACTAGAATGACAGGGTAGATAGGAATGAGCCCAGCCCAGACTGCAGGTGAAGGAGCGTGCTGTTTCCCAGCAGCTGCAGTTTAGCATGCATTAGGTTGTGAATTCTGCACTTTGGTTTCTAGGCAACTTGCACACATTTTAAATCTGAATATAAACACACACATATGCCCAAAACTGAATGAAACAATAAAAAAAACTAAACCATGTTTGCCACAGTCTCAGTAACTATAGCAAACAAATCCAGGCCACGACCTGGCTAAGTAGAGATTCTGGTGGTTAGACCTAGGAAGTAAAGACACAGCAGCTATAAATAATGTCTTTTGTTGCACAGTGACTAATGTCTGTACAACGCAAGCACATCAGGTGTGCTCTGCCTCCAAGGTCCCCTGCAAGAGAAGGCATCTCCTCAAGGGAACAAGTTTTGTTGTTAAGGGAGATTTCATTTCTTTTCCTGTTCTTTTACTTAGTCTTACATTAAGATTCTTAGAAGCTGTACATCTTCTTAGTGCCAGCAGCAGGCTCTGTAAGTCCAGGTTACTTCCAGGTGGACGGGTCCGACCCAAAGGGTGCTCATCACTGCCTCCGTCGCCACCAGGTGGGAGGTGATAGGAGCAGTTCTGGGGTGTGGCTTCACATCTGTACTGGAAATTGGGACTTCTGGATAACCTCGATGAGTTCACAGATGAGGAAGGTTTAATAGGATTACCAGTAAATTTGGCAATCGAAATGATCCTGTTACACCAAGCACTGTTTAGATTCATGTGCAGAAGTGACCAGCTCTGGGTTTGAAAGAGGGTTATTGTGGGCCTTCTGGATGGACAGAAGTCAAATGGAATACATGTGAGCATGTGTTCAATGCCTTTAAATATTGAATAGCGTAATGGTGGAGTTAACATGGGATCGGCCCATGCTGTTGCAGTCTGCATCTTGAGCAACATGGATCAACTGAGAATGGTCCAAAGAAAAGTAATATTGCGGGCATGAGAAAAATAAGACCTATGGGAAAATTTTTTTACAACTGAAATTGTTGGCCAGGCACAGTGGCTCATGCCTGTATTCCCAGCACTTTGGGAGGCCCAGGTGGGCAGATCACTTAAGCCCAGCAATTGAGACAAGCCTGGGCAACGTAGTGAAATCCCATCTCTACAAAAAAAAAAAAAAAAAAAAAGGAAAAAATTAGGCAAGTGTGATGGCGCACACCTGTAGTCCCAGCAGCTTGGGAGGCTGAGGTGAGAAGATGACCCGAGCCCCAAGAGGTCCAGGCTACTGTGAGCTGTGTTCACGCCCCTGCACTCCAACCTGGGTGACAGAGCGAGACCCTGTCTCACAAACAAAAAACTGGATCATAGTTTTAAGGAATTCCTATCCTATAATTAAATACATTTAACATAAGTAATATTTCTCTCAAAAGCTTTAGGCAGGCTGTATAAACAGAAACAACTTATAGCTTGCTAGTAAGGTCCCCTGCAAGAGAAGGCATCTCCTCAAGGGAACAAGTTTTGTTGTTAAGGGAGATTTCATTTCTTTTCCTGTTCTACATGTCCATCCCTACATATCCAACCCCCTACTATGGACATGTTTCTTCATTCATTCATTCATTCTTCATGTTAATTTTAAGAAATCTTTAAAATAGCCACTGGGGTTATTGTCAAGAACAATGATTTGTGATGGCAGACGAAGATTGCTGACTTTTATTTAGAGTTTGTAAAACAGGTTCCAGGATGTTAAATTTTTATAGTTATTGCATGACTGATGTATTTCCTTTTCCCACAGAACTAAAGCATGTTAAAGATGCTATTGGAGTTTAATTCTGGGAACATAATAAAAATAGCATTGGGGCATTGAAGAAGAGCTCAGAGGCACAGGCCTCATCAGCCCTGCTTTAATACCTGGGCAGCAAGAGGTTACAGGTGGCGTCTCCTCCCTCCCAGGGGACCTCAGTAGGTAGAGGAGAGAAGAGGCACACCAGGGGATTCTGCTGCCCCAGTCCCTTCCCACAGGCTTGTTCGTCCGTTGACAGGAACAGTTGCACATACAAAATCAACTTTGCTTTCCCATCCTCTGTAAACTGTAGTGCCCAGCCTCTTTATTACGTATTTTACGACTCCCATTTAGAATTATATTGCTACCAGGAATGGTTTCTTCAGAACTGGAGCAGAAGAAAGGCTGTGTACCACAGTGTGTGATCCTGCTAATAAAGTGGATGATCAGACACAAAGCCAAGTTCATCTTCCCACCTTAGGGCCACCACAGAGCCACGTGGTAACCCCCTTTTTCTGAAGGAACGGCGTTGAGGCCCAGGCCACGTGCATTTCCCCCGGGCTGCCTCCCCTGACCCCAGGATTCCAGCTCTTCCTCAGAAGTTGTCTCCGCCTCTGCGATGAAAGAGGAGAGCAGGGACCTTTCGCCCTCCCCTCCTGTATGTCTTTCTGACCGGGTGCCCCCAGGATGCCTATTGCTGATGGGCACAGGCATTCCCCGTTCCCTCCTGGCCCAAGCTCCTGGAGGTGGGGCCACACATGAGAGAGCTACACCCAGCTCGTCCTTCCTCTTGCAAAGTGCAGGATCAGAAGTTTGGATTTTCCTAGCTCCTCCCATGTTTTTGCAGCTCCAGTGACAGCAATGCCAAATGATACCCAAAGATAAAAATATTGTTCCAAGTGCAGATGAGCTGCAAACATTCCTTTTCTGATAGAAAACACGGTAAACAGTCTCCCTTCCTCAAAGATTGTGCCTGGAAAGCTATGGCTGGCTAATTGTTTCCCTTTAGAAAACATAACAATGTGAACTTCAGAAAATACCATAATCAGGGAGTTCCATGACAGAGTTAAGTCTCCACACCAAAAAAAAAAAAAAAGAGGCAAGTAATGACTGTTGATCTTGTGGATATATGAATTGCAATAAATAACAGGCTCTCACGTTTTACCAGTTCTTTTTACTACTTAGACATTTTGTCAGGCTTCTCAAACCAAAAGGCTCTGTGCCATTCAGGAACTTAGCCAGTTTTCATGTATGTGAGTGAAACATTTGGGGGCAAAGAAAGACTCCTTTGTAGCAAGAGTGACTTGCACTTTAATCAGTGTAGGAAATGGCCTTATGAGAAGATGGATTTGTGCTAGAAAAATTGAGAATAAGGAAAACTATTCAGAAATAAGATTTAAAAAAAAATATTCTTTGTGGTAATGTGAAATTGTGATATTGCCAGATTGAGATTGTGAACTGTGTACTCAGAGTCCTTGGGAGAGGGTGTGTGGGTGGGGGGCGGAGAGGGAGAGACACTAAAAAAGTACAGTCAGCCAGTCTGTGATCTCACCATATGTGCTGAATTGAACACAACTCTTCTCACTTAATGAAGACTTTAGCCTTTAGGGGTAAATAAAACATCACTAAACAGGGATGGCTTGAATATTTCTTACCGGCCGTAATAATTAAAGCCATGAAAAAGGTGGTGGGGTTATGTTACTCATTAACTGGAATCGCTCTGAGATTTGATCAGGACGCGATGGCCTCTGGCGCTTTGTTTCATGTTTGTGCTTTGTTTCATTGACACGCTCTGCCCCGGCCTCCATGGCCCTATAAAAGCAGCAGGGCAGTTCAAGAACCAGACCCAGAAGGCCCGTAGACCTCCTGTGTAGCCGCCTTTTCTCCTCTCCCCTCAAACCCAGCAAACTCTTCCACCTCCAGAACTGAGCCTGAAACCATCTATAAAGCAGCAAACTTGGGGATCGGGGAGGGACTGGAAAGAAACCTTCCTCTTTTGAAAGGAAGCTGATGAATTAGGTGTAGCTGAGAGCTTTTAAAGGATGTCATTGGCCGGGCGCGGTGGCTCACGCCTGTAATCCCAGCACTTTGGGACGCCGAGGCAGGTGGATCACGAGGTCAGGAGATCCAGACTATCCTGGCTAACACGGTGAAACCCCATCTCCACTAAAAATATAAAAAATTAGCCAGGCGAGGTGGCGGGCGCCTGTTGTCCCAGCTACTCGGGAGGCTGAGGCAGGAGAATGGCGTGAACCCGGGAGGCAGAGCTTGCAGTGAGGAGATTGCGCCACTGCACTCCAGCCTGGGCGACAGAGCAAGACTCGTCTCAAAAAATAAATAAAGGATGTCATTGTCTTTAGGTGTTGCACCAAACAGGCTAAGAAGCAATGATATCGATTATGAGGAACTTGGAACTCAGATGTATTAATTTCCTATTGTGCTGTAACAAATTACCACAAATATTGTGACTTAAAACAAATTTATTATAGTATCTGGAGGCCAGAAGTCCAATATCAGCCTTCATTGGCTAATGTCAGGGTGTCCGCAGCACTTTTTTCCTGTAGACTGTAGGAGAGAACCTAGTTCCTGGCCTTGTCCAGCTTTTAGGGTTGCCTATATTCCTTGGTTCATGGCCCCTTCCTCCATCTTTAAAGCTGGCACGGTTTGGTCAAGTCCTTCTCACCCTGCTGTCCTGTTGGTTCTCTTTCTTGCCTGCCTTTTCTACTTACAAGGACCCTTATGGTTACATTGAGCCCACCTGTATAATCCAGGGTACTCTCATAGTTGATGAGCAGCCTTAATCCATCTGGAATTTTAATTCCCTTTTGCCAGGTAATGTGGCCATTATCCTGCCTATAACCTCAGAGGATGTTGATAATGTAAAGGGCAGTGAATTGGGGAGTTTATAGGGTCGGATAGTTGACAAATACAGAGTGTAGTATTAGATATGAGTTTTTTGGCTGGGTGCAGTGGCTCATACCTGTAATGTCAGCACTTTGGGAGATCAAGGCAGGAGGATCTCTTTAGTCTAGGAGTTCGAGACCAGCTTAGGCAACAAAGTAAGCCACCACCCCCCACATCTACACAAAAATTTCAAAAAGGTAGGGGGTAGTTAATGGCTTTGTAGTTTTCTTACAGCTTCTCATAACTACCATAGGAAAAATAATGTATGTGCATACACAGATATATGCTATTATAGTAGAAAAAGTCATTTGTACTTTTGATTAAATGAAGTTTCTGTTATACTGTAATATCTAACATGCCCACTACTGACTATAAAGAGAAATTTTCAGTGTGACATAAAACTATAGTTTTAGTTTGAGGGAAATTGGCATTTCTATTTAAAAGAATGATTCAGTTATAGTTTTATTGACTTGTGAATAATTGAGTTAATCATTTGCTTTGTCTTGTGACATTTTTTATTTTATAATTTGTACTAACACTTTATAGGAAAACTTCCAGTTAAAATGATACTCCAGTTTTAACACTGTAAGCATCCTTTTTTGTGCACACATCTGTATAATTTTTAGGTTTGTTTTGTTTTGTTTTTGAGACAGGATCTCAGTTTGTCACCCAGGCTGGAGTACAGGTGGCAAGATGAGGGCGCAATGCAGCCTTAACCTTGCGGACTCAAGCAATCCTCCCACCTCAGCCTCCCAAGTAACTGGGAGTACAGGTGCATGCCATCATGCCTGGCCAATTTTTGTATGTTTTGTGGAGACAGTTTTGACCCAGTTTGATCTCGAACTCCTGGGCCCACGTGATCCACCAGCCTCGGCCTCCAAGTGCTGGGATTGCAGATGTGAGCCATGGTGCCCAGCCCAAAATTTTTGCATAGTTGTAACCACTGTGTACATATTGTGTATTAAGTGGCTTGACCTTCCGTGTTCTCTTTCCCCAGTCATCTTAAGACTGGGGGTAATGTGTGCTGCTGTCTACAAGGCCATTGCAAAGTCAGCTGAGATAACACATGCCAAGTTCTCTGGGAGAAAACACCATCTGCATTTGCATAAAGCAGAACTGCCCTGGTTAAGCTGTCAAGGGCTTCCTAGGGAAAATGCCCCCGAAATTGACATGACATTTACCTGTAATGGTTTTCTTTGCTTGTGAAATTAATGGTGCAAGGCTTAAAAAGTATTATCTTTGAATTTCTCTTTTAAAGTTGATTCTCTTTTAACATATTTTCTTCATTTAGTTGCTAAGAATCACTGCTAATGGGCACAAATGGAAACTTTGATCCTGCTACAAGACTGGTTACATTAATTCACAACTGGCTCCTCTGGATGCAGGTGGGGGTGAGAGTGAGGAGGGATTAAAAGTAAAGACATCCCAGGCCTGCAAGGAGCTCAGAAATGGGAGCATCATGCGCAGCAGCACTCCGATAAATCTGCTGTATGGCAGAAAAGCGTCACAGCCCACGTGGAAATGAATGAGAGTAAAACCCGTGAAGCAAATCCTTCGTCTGGAAGGGTAAGATTGGTGAAGGGTTCTTGAAAAACGTGACCCCTTGAATAGTGATTTGAGTAGAGGGCATTCCAGGCAGAGGGCTGAGTAGGCTGCAGAAAGGTTTGTGGAAGAGCTGAGGAGTGGATTGGGACTGGAAATGAGCATAGTGACCTGCACACATAGGGCATACGTGTGTCACTCTTTCAGTCCCCAGCGGGAGAGGAGTGCAGGGTGGGCGTCAGGGAACCCACCTGGTGGTAAGGCAGGCCTGGTGCTCCTCTGGGGCCTGCACTAGACAGGCGCTGGCAGTAGGGGAGGGGGGAGAGGGGAGCGCTTACTTGGCACCTGCAGTTTACATTTGGCGGTTACCTTTGGTAGGTCATGGGTTGCCCCAGTCCCTCGCGGCACACATCTCAGGCTGTGCAGAGTTGGTGTGGAAGGAACATGGGGAAGAGGGTGGGCCATTTTACATTCATGCTCAGAAACGGGTCTTTAGCCAGGAAGGGCGTGCCAAGGACGGTGCTGTTTCCTGACACCCTGGAGAGCTGGGCTTCCCAGAGCTTGTGCCGAGGTCACAAGATGAGTAGCCAGGCGGGATTAGACCCTGGCCCGGGTTACTCCCCAGCCGACGGCGCCCCTAGCGTCTGCGAAATCACTGTGCTTGGAGGAAAGGAGACAGGTTTGAAAGAGGGAGTGTCATCGCCTGCAGCGGGCGGACCCGCGTCCTGGCAGTGCAGCTCCGCAGCGGCACGGGAGGGACGCGGGCTTGCGCTTGCCGGGGCCGGGGACGCTGTGGGGCGGCTCAGGCTGGGGCGCGCCCCTGCACCCGGCGGGCCTCCGCTGTGTGTGCTGCTGACGGGAGTCGGTGAGAGGCCCCAGGTCCAGCGCGACCTGCCTTGGTTAAAACCTCCGTGTGATAGGTGTGCTCCCAGCTTTGGAGCCAGGCTTTTGGACATGCCTGAGTTTTTCTAAAGCCTTCTCGTCCCAGTCTTCCCTCACCTTGCAGTGCGGTCAGGGATGCTGGTGGCTGGGTCCTCTCCGCGGAGGGCGCTGGTTCAGGCCGTTGCACCCACCCTGGGGCCTCGGCTTCAGAACCAGAGTTACTCGTGTCAAGGATTGCTGTAGAGCGGCTGCCGCTCCTAAGGGCCAGATCTTTTCTTTTTTTTCTGTGGATAATCGTCCTCGTAGTTTGCCTTCACAGAGGTGCTCCAGGGACGGATGTCCGTGTAGCGTAGCTCCCCTAACCCTCGTTAAACGAACACAAGGCCCGTTGAGAGGGGAGCAGTACCAGTAGACTTCAGGCAGCATCGTGCAGCCGGCCCCTGCAGAATGGAGAGTGGTGTTCGGGGATTTGCCGCCACCCCCACTTTGAACAACGGTAGGAATGCAGGGTGGGTGCTCAGGTGGCCCGAGCACTGCTGGCCAGCAGAGGACTGCGCTGGGCTTAGAAAGGAAGATACGAGTTCCCAGATACGGGTTTTTTAAAAAAAATATAGGACTAGGGCCACTAATTCAGCTTCCAAAAAGCGAAATGCTAATTATAAAAATAGCGCGAACAAATGGTATTGGAATCACTTGATAAGTTAAATCTGTGATGTTAGTGAGACCTGCTTATCTGAAGTGGAAATACTCTCAAGACCTTTCGTGGCTTATCCCAAGGCTTACTCTCTACCCTTTAGTTGAAAGCAGAATTGCAAATTTGACCAACTTAATCGGCAGTGGCTTTTTGCTTTTAAAAGTACATGCTAAAATGTGTGAGCGATGAGGCTGATAGCGAAGGTACCTGAAGTGGAGGTTTACTTTTGCCAAGAATGTTTTCGTGTATTTTGTGAAACTTCTTTATTCTGTCTCTCATTAAAGAATGTTTGTTTTTTAAAGGTATATAAGAATTTTTCAAACGGACATAATTTTTAAGGGAATTATGTTTAATTTTAATGTTCTTACGCTTTTGAAAACATGCATAAAGCTTATCAGTGTTCTTAACATTTGAAGGGGAGTGTTCTGTGCTGTACACAAAGAGATCGACCCAGCTAACAATGACTTCTAGATCTGAGAGTGTGGGGAATATAGGGAGGGATAAGTGTTTTGGGAATATTACAGTTTCTCCGAAGGAGTTTTCTCCCTATATTCTCAATTGCTCACCATGTTTATTTCATTTGCAGAACAAGTGTTTGGGAGTCCTTTCTATATTTTTACTTCCCAGACACCTGATTTTCTTAGTTTTAAGTATTTAAAAATGTCATCTTACTTTCAGGGAACTGAAGTTGTAAGTTCAGGTAGACATATTAGCATTTGCAAGTGCTCACTTTAAAAAAAATTGTTTCTTATTGTTTGTTTTAACTTAAAATCAGTTGATTTTCTTGTTTATAAAATGATTAACTTTTAAAGTGGTTATTACAATTTAAATTGTATTCAGCTATTTGTCATATTAATATTTAGAGAGGCAAATTTAGTTACCAAACGTGGCATTTGTAAGAATATAAGGTGCTACGTTTTCTATTACATGAACAGTTAAGGATTTCCTTGACTTATATATGAAGATATTTTAGCTCACATTTTATAAATGCATGGAGTGGGACTGAAAGCCATACTTACCTGAAATGTTTTAAAAATTAAAATCTGCTTTTGAAAAAAGAAATACAGTTTGAAAGTGGAAGACTCTCAGCCTATTTAATGCCAGGTTTTATAGTGGTGGGTTTAACATTCCTCCACTCCGTAGTTCATTGTCTGATTCTCTTTTTAACCTTTCACATAAACTTTGTTCAGTAATTCTTTAAAATGGATGCAGATTATTTAAAGATCAAATCTGTACTGGCAAAGTGGCTTTGTTGTTGATGTTTTATTTTTCTAAGCCCGTTTTAGTTACAATTTTTCTCATCTACAACATTCTAATGTACATTTAAAATGAGAATGAAGAGTTTAACATGCAGAACTTGTGAATGGAGTATTACAGTTTTCTAGGGAAAACGGCCCTGATCAGTTCCCTTCCTGAGGTGGGTCCCTATCCTGTGGTTTGGGGCCACATCTTTCTGGTTTCATTGTGAAGTGCACTCTCGGAATGCCTACCTCTCACTGATTCTCAGTAAATCACATTCCTCATAATCCTTGTTGGAAGTTTTGATTTTGTCGTTGGGGTCGATTCTGGCGACTTTCATCTCCTGAGATTGCTGCAGGATTGGAAATGAGACGGATTTCTTGTTTGTCATGCAAATGTTCTGGTTGTTTAGGATGAAGACACCAGTAATTAACCATGAAAGCCATCCTTGCACACAGAAAACTTATCTCTGGCATTTTGTTTTTTCGGATTTTAGTGTGAACAATTAGCAGCCTCCACCAGTGCTGATTACGAATTGTATAGAGTGTTTATTCTTACGGAAAGCGGCCCTGGGTGGTTTGTTGCTCTTTTATTCACATGATCTATAAGCTATAAGAAAACAGTCTTCTCACACCTCAGCATGTTGCCGATTTCCACCAGGTGGTCCAGGAACGTTTGTTCTGCAGGAGGGACCAAACTTGAAAGTTTATGTATTTATTGGTAAGAAATTTTTTTTTTTTTTTTTTTTTTTTAATTGAAGCCGGCCAGGTCTGGTGTTTTTCCACGTAATACTAATACCCTTGTGAAATGGCATGTATGCTACAGTTTTAAACTTTTTTTCTTAAATACCATATGCAAAGAGAGAAAATCCTCACATTGTGTAAATGAGAGGAGAAATTGCTACAGCTGTGACTGCCTTTGTTCTCAAAGCCATTTGAATTGCCGGCTGTGTTGGGGCTGGTTTGTACCTTGTTGAAGTGCTGAGATGAGAACTTCTCATGAGAGTAATTGCCGGGTGGGAGCGGCCCATCCGGGGCGGGGCGGGGCGGGGCG